>NW_027526150.1:0-161990 GCF_052094955.1 Ictidomys tridecemlineatus
AATGACTTGTTATCCAGTGACAATTAATTGAGCCACCATAGGCTGGAACTCAAGATTCAATCATAAGTTCCACAGAAGTCATATGGAAAATAGCTGGTATCTTACAGATAATGTGGTTAAGTTGTCCCTGCACCCTCTGTCTGATAGGGTCACAGACAGAGCTACACCATTTGGAAACTGAAACCATGTGGAGGGTTAAATGTATTGTTTATGATACTCATGATATGGATAATAGGGTATACATCAATCAATAATAAAAGTACATGTTGATGGAAATGGCAGAAAAATTTCCAAAATGAGACTAAAGATACACTTAAGACATGCCTGGAGATGTGTTTTAATATCTCTCAGGATTGAAACAATAGTGTTATTCCTCAACAATTTATGAAGAAAATATTACAGATCTAAAGGTTCTTGAGAAAAACTTAACAATTTGCACTAAACCCCACATTCTAAATTTACAATCTGTGCAACATACATTTCAGCCCACTAACAGGCCCTCCTTTGCCTGACACAGGAATTCATGATAAAAATGGGAAACACATTGTTAATATTAATGGTAAATGGGTTGTGTTGAAGAGCCTGTTCTTTTGTTAAAGATTAGAAAAACATAAGAATAGTTGTATTTTGAAAAAGTATGAAAGAAACTCTTTTTTTTTTTTTTTAAAGAGAGAGTGAGAGAGGAGGGAGAGAGACAGAGAGAGAGAGAGAGAGAGAGAGAGAGAGAGAGAGAGAGAGAGAATTTTTAATATTTATTTTTTAGTTCTCGGCGGACACAACATCTTTGTTGGTATGTGGTGCTGAGGATCGAACCCGGGCCGCACGCATGCCAGGCGAGCGCGCTACCACTTGAGCCACATCCCCAGCCCCGAAAGAAACTCTTAAAGAAAGCAGTTAAATAGCTCATATGGAAAAGAAAATTACCTTTGGAATTAAAAATAGAATAATATAAAATTAATATACATACATTTTAGAAGCACTTCAGAAAAGTGCTTTTAAGTAATTGGCTTTAACTACTTTAAGTGTTTTATTGGGACTTTAGTTTAGAAGTAAGAAAGCTTACCAATAATCATAAGTATGCTTTAAAGTTAAAGGTTAATGATGTAATTATACTATGCTTTAAAGTGAAAAGTTAATAATTGGTCAAGATACATGTAGTCGAATTGTGTAGTCTAGCACTTATTGATTGAGGTGAAAATGTAAAAGCTTAATCGTGATTGGCAAAGGTTACAGGAAAATATTTTAAACAATGTACTCAATATCATAGGTAATTAATATATGTCTGAAAATATTGTAACTCTTAAAAATTATGTAAATCAAGGAAATTTTGAGCTTTGAAGCTATCCATTAACTACATGAAAAAACACTTGTAAGAAATGTATAAAAAATAAACCTCCCTCTACGGGCAGCAGGTGCTTCTGAAGGCTGTTCATAACTTGCAACTATAGTCTTCTCTCCTCTTCTTTCACCTAAGCAGCTCATCCTTCAGGATCCCTGGATCTCTGGTAGCTAGGGCTTGAGCTAAACAATAGAGATTTATTTTTTTTTTAATTTAACATTGAGTTTGTTGATGGGCTGTATTGAATTACATAAATAAAATCTGTGATTTGTGCTCATTTTCTCATAGTACCCCACACTAATGGGGGGAGTAGACATCATAATCCTACAACTATGCTCAAGGCAAAATTGCAGATAAGTGTGTTTTTAAATGCTTATACTCCAGAGTCTGGGATACTGACAGATCTAGAGATCTAGCACCCTCCATCTTTTTTTTTTTTATCGTTAATACTGGAAACTTTAAATTTTCTTTTTGCCTTATTTTTTTAGGGAAGTAGAAGCAATGCTGCCTCAAGGAATTACTTGTTGCAGTAATTCACTTGTAGGTCAGCATGGGAAAAGAAAGAAGAAGAAGAAGCAGAGCAAGCGAAGCAGCAGCAGAAAAAAAAGTCCTTTATTGTATACAAGCAATCTTTTTATAGTATTAGGAACAAAGAAGGCAGCCTTCCAACATCAATAAATCAGGTCTTTAAGCTAATTAAACATAGCATACAGAAGTTTTACTTTCTAATCAGAAGTGACCCGCCTCTCATGGCTAATCTATTCTCCGCTCCGAGTATGTTGAGCTCTGCTCTTTGTTAAGAACAGATAATAAAATTTTTCTCAGCGCCCTCCTAGCCCACTTGACAGAACATCCCATTTGCAGGCAAGTCCTCCCAAGGACAGCAGACACCTCGTTTTCAAGCATGTCTGCTGTTACTTATCTATACCTTGACAGAATATCCCGATTGTAGGCAGACTCCATCAAGAACAGTAATAGTAACGCAGTTACATCTGATTCTCTACAATTACTTATGAGTAGAAATATCAAGCTATTTTCTTATAAGACCATAGAACAGAAGTATTAAGTAAAATTTTAAAATTATGTTATTTCTTTTTTTAAAAAAATATATACAGGGGCTGGGGATGTGGCTCAAGCGGTAGCATGCTCACCTGGCATGCGTGCGACCCGGGTTCGATTCTCAGCACCACATACCAACAAAGATGTTGTGTCCGCCGAGAACTAAAAAATAAATATTAAAAATTCTCTCTCTCTCTCTCTCTCTCTCTCTCTCTCTCTCTCTCTCCCCTCTCTCACTCTCTCTTAAAAAAAAAATATATATATATATATATATATATATATATATATATATACATACATATGTATTCACAATTTGATTTAACGTAATATACAGTGATAAATTTACATGCACTTCATTCTGGGCTGGGTCTAAGTACTGGAAGAAAATACTGCCATGATCTGATTCCATCGTGAGACACATAATGCAATTCACAGCAAATTTAAAAAAAAATCCAGGGCTGTGGAGCATTATTGTTATATTAGTTAGTTGAAAATCAACCTCAGGAGAATTTGAGACCCTGTCCCAGAAATCAATCTTTTATCAATGTTTTAATCTTCCATCAATTTATCCATCAATCTGTGGTCATGGGGCTCTGTAGTAAGTACCCATGTTCAGATTCCCTGTTTTTTTTTTTTTTTTTTTTTTTTTTTGTGTGTGTGTGTGTTTGCTACTGGGGATTTAACTCAGAGCCACATGACTACTGAGCCATATCCCAGCCATATTTGTATTTTATTTAGAGAGAGTGTCTCATTGAATTTCTTAATGCCTAATCATTTCTGAAGCTGTCTTTGAACTTGCAATCCTCCTTCCTCAGCCTCTCTAGTTGCTGGGATTACAGGCATGCACCCCAGCACATGGTTGTGATAGACCCAACCTGATCTTTTATTAAATTGGGAGCCATCTTGCTACAAAGCCATGAAAAGCTAATTTCGGCTTTACAATAAATTACTGCAAACTCTGAACCTGCTTGGAATGCCTGCCCGTGCCTTGAACTCACCCATGCCTGGCTCTCTGACCAGATAGCAGCCTTCTCTGAAACTTTAGTGACACCTCATAAATATTGGCCTTCCTTGGCCAGACAACGACCCTCTCTGAGGCTCTAATGGTCTTCATAAATTCTGATGTTGGGGCCAGCCAAAACTGTAAACTACCATTAGTGTGATGCTTGTCAGAGTTCTGTTATCTGTAACTCCCCCCTTTGTGTAACTTTCTGGGCTATAAAGCTGGGCTGTAGGAAAGGTGGGGCTGCTGTCTTGTTCCCACCGTTTTGGGAGGAAAAGGCAGTCTGGCCGGTCGAAATAATAAGCTTGCTTTAATTTGATTTTAATTGGAGTCAGTGGTCTTTTCTTGCGTCCTGGTCTAACATTTTGGAGTTCCCCAGTGAGATGACACTGCCTGACCAGATCACAAGAGCAGACTGCTGGAAATTCTGAAGCCGGCCTTCACTCCAGGGCTCCGGATTGGAGAGCCACTCTAGGGGGTGCGCAACTTGAGATCTTCCAAGGCCTCGGAGTGAGCCTTCGGTTCCCGGAGCACTGCAGTGAACTGCCGCACTAAAACTATTAGCAAGCACCTGGTGGAGGAGGCCTCCAGAGGTAAGTGGCGCCTTTTTAACATCTGGTATCCGGTTAAGGGAGATCTCTTCTGATGACAGAGAGGTGGCCTGGCGAGGCTCACATATACTCCTGTCTGGACAGTAATGAGAAATCGTTCTGTCTTCTGTTCTGTTCTGTAGGGAATTCCTCTGGAAGGGTAGAGAGGTGCCCACGGGCACGCATGCACTCCTACCCCAGAGCTTTGGCAAGACGTTGCATTGCTCCTCTGTTTTTCTGTTTCGGCGCCGGGTTTCTGTTTTCTTGTGTTTTGTTCTGTGTTCTATGTTTTTGGTTTGTTTGTTTTTGTGCGTTTTGTTGTGTGATTTCTGTGGTAAAAACTTAAAGATATTGGTCATGAAAATGGGTAATAAAGCAAGTCAGCCTAACACCCCTTTGGACTGTGTTTTAAGGAACTGTGATGAACTTTACCCCCCTTTGTTAAGCAGGAGGAGAGAAGCCCCTGGCTGGCTGCTGGAGAACACCCACTGCAGAGGGCAATGCCTGCTGGGGATCTAAGAACTGAGGATCTCCCAGGTTAACAAGAGAGACTCCTTTAAAACCCCTTGTCCCTTCAGATCAAGAGAGTCACAACCTTTGGGCAGAGTCCCCGGTGTTTCTCCTTTGTTAGCAAAGCAATAAAACTCCCTTTTTTTTTCAAAACCCTGTCCTCATTATTAAACTGGCATTAATTGGCTCTAAGGTCAGGAACCGAACTTTCAGTTACAAATTTTTATACCCACCCCCCGGAACTTTTTGAGAGCTGACTACTGAAATGTTAGGAGATAGAGTGTGCTTGGGGTGGAACCGAACCAGAGGAGCTAATCCTGTAAGTAAAAGGAGGGACTGAGGGACTCCCAGCAGCTGCTGAAGCCCTGTTGCTTCGGGATTCTCTCCTTCTTTCCCTGCACTGTAAGGATTATGCCACGTCTGTCTTCTTGAAAAGAGAAAAAGAAAAAGGAGACACTTAATGCAGTAAAGTCGCCATGGAGACCCTTGATTTTATATTTCAGGTTGCCCCTCTGTGAAAACATCTGGTCCCCTTGTGGGGACATCTATGGTGCCACTGGTGTAGGAGATTTTTCTCTTATCTGCTCTGTTTTAAAAAGTTTCTGTCTGTCAGTCATAGTCTGGAGCTCCTCTCTGTCTGTCCTGTGTCTTTGTTTCTGACCCTTTAAGACATGTGCAATCGTGTGTTGATATTATAAATTGTTTCTTGGGAATGAGCTTGGCTGAATGTGTGCCTAAAGATGATGTTTTATTGTAATAATCGGGTATCTGAATGGGTTTTTGATGCATTGCACAATGCTGCAGTTAAAAGTCGGGTTTAGGTAATTGTTTAGTTTCTTATTTCAGATAATTCATGCCAGAGAACTTAAATACTTAGGATGGAAAACTAAAGAACTCTACTTCCAAGTTGGCAAGTAAATTCCCAATAATTCAGTCTTTTTTTTCACCAATTTTGAATTGGGTAGCCTGGGAAAATGTTACTGTTTGTACCAGTGCATTAATTTGGACAAGGATAGTAAAACATAGTATGGTATCTGTTGACAAAACAAGTTGTAAAGATATAAAATTTTGTGAATTGTATCTTAAACTTGTATCATAATTTTCAACATTCGAACCTGAAAATTATGACTTATAGTTAAAATGCCTTAGGCCTGAGGTGTCTGCTCAGAATAGCAGTTTTTCCCTGCTCCTTCCAGACCTCAGTCAGGACTTATGTTGAAATACAAATGAAAGAAGCCTGCAAGCTCAGTAGGAGACTGATCTGAGACCTAAGGGAAAAAAAAGTAAATTGTATGGTATTTACTAATTACTGGCCAGTCATTTTTACTAGGACTCTTGTTTTTTTTTCCTTAGATTCTGTATTTTTTTGAGCTCATGATTTTGACCCTACAGACCTAGGTTAATATTTTTCTGATCAGTCCTATCTTTGACCAACTGTGGAGTTTTTGAAACATTGCAATGGAGATTTCACCTGCGAAAAGCTACTAAGGCCTTTACTATTGTTATGTGTGCACACTTTTGTTATGTGTTGTATGTCTATATATACATATGTCCGTATATCATATATATGATATACAAAGTAACATATATAAGGAGCGCTCATAAAAACAAATTTAAAAAATGGATCTAAAGATCTTTAATCCATGTGATTTAAATGGTTCAATTTAAATTGGATAAACAGATAAAAATAAATGTCTTTAAAATTTAAGCTTACAAGTTTTTCTAGGTGTTCAAAAAACTCATAAAATATTAATGTCTATAAAATGTCTAATATGCCTTGGTTCTAGGACTTTTCCTTCAACAAAAAATGGTATACACTGTTCAATACATTTGTCTAATATTTTGATAAATAAGTAAATTTGATATGGTATTACGCATGAGTACTTTTGTTGGATATCTGATTGATTTACTAAGGTCTGTATAAGTTTGTACTAAAGTCTGTATAAGATTGTAAAAATCAGTCATGTGTTAAAGAGACAAAAATTTCTTTTTTTTTAAGAAAGAGTGAGAGAAAGAGAGAGAGTGAGAGAAAGAGAGAGAATTTTTTTAATATTTATTTTTCAGTTTTTGGCGGGCACAACATCTTTGATGGTATGTGGTGCTGAGGATCGAACCCTGGCCGCATGCATGCCAGGCAAGCGTGCTACTGCTTGAGCCACATCCCCAGCCCGACAAAAATTTCTTAAAACATAAGTTTACCCATAACATTGCGTTTATTAAGTTTTATTTTTTCTAGAGCAAGCAACCATAAAAATTAAACAACTGGTTAAATAAGAACTGTTATTTTAGAGCAATGTACTGCCATTTCTTTAAAAGCTAAACTTGGTTAATGTAGAAACATCAATGTAATTGTGATGCTATTAATGTGCTCATATCTTCCAGGTATACAAGTCTGTAAGGTAGAAACTTTGAAAGAGCATTATATCAAGCTGGTGTTCAGAAGTTGTATGGTAAAAAATATATTGGGGATTTATTTACCTGTTATCAATAAGATATGTAAAGTTTTGTTACTTTTTACATTGGGGAACAATTTAAATGTATTTTTAAGTTAATGAGAGCCTAATCCATGTAAAGGTTAAAAACTTTCAGCCTTTCTTTAATTCATGTTTTAACTGTGATATCATATAGTGTTAGCTAATGTTCATGTGACCTCAAACAATTTATGTAAACTTTGTAAAATGATATTTAAAAATACAAAGATCAGCTTTAGAACTAAAACACTTAAGATTTATAAAGAGCCCTGCCTTACCTGAGATGAGGCTCTGTGTCCCATCTTACTACATGTGAGAAGGACTATAAAAACAACAGTAGGCCAGATTTTAGTTCATTTAAAGTTATGTTCAAAAGTTTGTTTTTTTGATGTTTTTTTTTTTCTGTCAAGATTACTAGGATCTCAAACAGGGGATATAATGTATAACTCAGCCAAAAATTCAGGGTAGCTATTACACGAACTAAGTGTTTTTTACTCTTGTTAATTTTATTTTGTAATTTCCTTATAAGTGATCTAAAGATTCCCTGTTAGTGTTTTACAGAAGTGTTGCTTTAAGAACACAACATGGGTTAGTTTGAGATAATAAGTCATCACCTACAAGACAGATAGGATAATACAGATCCCAATTTAAAAAAAGATAATTATAAAGTTATAGACATTAAAGCCCAGTACTCTTAATATAAGGCTGTTAAAATTTGTTTGCTGGATGTTTAAGATTAAGTTTTAAAATTAAAGTTAAATTAAAAGGGCCAGAAAAACCAATATTCGGCTCTTGCCCTCTGAGTCAGTCTGAATCCAGGGAACAGGGGACTTCTCTAAAGAGCTTTGCAACTCTGGGCCACATAACCTCCCGATCAGTGAGACTAATGAGACCACTGGAGAACAGAAAGCCAATCAGTGCATTTGCTATGAAGAGGAGAGTCATCAGAGAAGAGAGACATCCCTGGTACTTCCGAGGGAAGCCACATGGTCACCAAGACCTAGACCCATCCTAGCGCAAATGGCACTAGCAGAACTGAGAAGTTTCCCCAGGAATGACTCCCATAAAAACTCAGCTGATGGTTAACAATAGATAGAAACAAAAGTCAGTTTGACTGCTTCATCTTAAACACTTAGCAAAGACAGTTAAAACCAAAATACAGCCATTCCTGGGCATTTTAAATAATAATAATGATGATAATAATAATAATTATTATTATTTAAGGTATACATTTTATGTTAGCCTCCTAAAATAAGTAAGACTGGAGGCTACAAAGAAGGATTCTCAGACAGAAATGTCTGATAACTATAAAAAGAGACTATCAAGAGGAGCTGCCAGAGACAGAAGTTTTTAGTTTAAGGCCTACAGATATTTCTAACCTACACAGGTAGGCTTCGTGTTTGCTAGTATGATTATCCAGCCCTGAGTAACAGAATTAAAGGTTTCTCTATTAGACACAGAACTCATACTAGTAAAAGAATTTTGCAAGATCAGATGACATTAAATTATTAAACTGTGTCTTATGGGGAAGGACATCTGTAAGACTAAAAGTTAAATGTTATGCTTACAGTTTTGATAACTGGAGATGTTAAAGCCTGGTGAGGGAACTTCTATACAGTGACGCGTTCCAGCTGCTACAACATTTACTCAGTACTCATGGTTTTTGTTTCTCTCATAGAAGCACCCATTCCCAGATGACTTTACAACCTGTTCTTCTCCAACCAGACTTCAAACTGAACTGACTTCTGAAAGGCAACTCATGTCCCTCAACTGACTTCTAAAAGGCAACTCATGTCCCTCACACCGTGCCCCCTCACGTCACCCTCTCTCAGCTCAGAAGTCAAAATGAGTGACGCCTCTCTTCTTACAACAATGGAGCCAAAAATAAATAGATTATCAATATAAGTAATTAATTAAGTCAGGTAAAATCAGGGAGATCGGTTTTGGGTGAGTTCTAAAAATTTGGAGACTGTTACCTGAGGGATTAAAATTCCCTCAGTGCTCTTCCCCTACCCTATCAAAGATTTGAAAGGGACACATAAGAAAAGGGGGGAATGATAAACCCAACCTGATCTTTTATTAAAATTGGAAGCCATCTTGCCACAAAGCCATGAAAAGCTAATTTCGGCTTTACTATAAATTACTGCAAATTTTGAACCTGCTTGGAATGCCTGCCCATACCTTGAACTCACCCATGCCTGGCTCTCTGACCAGATAGCAGCCCTCTCTGAAACTTTAGTGACACCTCATAAATATTGGCCTTTCCTGGCCAGACAATCACCCTCTCTGAGGCTCTAATGGTCCTCATAAATTCCATTAGTGTGATGCTTGTCAGAGTTCTGTTATCTGTAACCCCCTTTTGTGTAACTTTCTGGGCTATAAAGCTGGGCTGTAGGAAAGGTGGGGCTGCTTTTTTGTTCCCACCATTTTGGGAGGAAAAGGCAGTCCAGCCAGTCAAAATAATAAGCTTGCTTTAATTTGATTTTAATTGGAGTCAGTGGTCTTTTCTTGCGTCCTGGTCTAACAGTCTCACTCATTTGCTTAGGACCTTGCCAAATTGCTGAGACTGGTCTTGAACTTAAGATCATCTCTTCTTATCCTCCTGAGCCACTGAGAGCACAGGCATGTGAAGCCTTACTCTGCTACCCCAAATTATTATTAGCAGATAATATGTCATTTTAATCTTAAGCTTTTGAAAAACATTAATATTTTTTTCAAAAATATATTTATTAATTTTATATTTCTCCGATATTTCTACACGTATATGTACTCTGGCATCCCTGTAATCTTTCATGTATTTGTTTGCTTTTGTTTGGCTCATTACTGGCAACTAAACCCAAAAAGGCTTTCCAATGAGAAACAGCCCCAGTTCTTTTTATGTTTTATTTTGAGACAAGGTTTTAGTAAGTTGCTTAGAGGCTTGCTAAGATGCAGAGACTGTGTTTCAAATCACAATTTTAAACCTCTGGGATTACAGGCCTCTGCCACTACACCTGTCTCTCAGATTTTTTATAAAGCCATTCTAAGAGCCCTAAAGAGGATGCAGGAAATCTATTGGACTCATGTATTAAATTATCCAGGCAAGTGAAGTAGCCAGTGTAGAAGTTTATTGCAAATATTTGCTTGAATAAACAGGGATTTCTTGTATCTATCACCTATTCTGAACCACTATAGGGTACCATAGTCCATAAAGGTACTAGAAAAACAGTGTAAACTCATTGGTTTTTCAATCTGTAGATTTGCATATGCTCAGTCACCTTTGCTTCCAGAGCTTGGAACTAGAGGACATAGTAACTTAAACAACATATGTTCAAATTGAGAAACTCAGTGTACAAGCAAACTCCTTTTAGGAGCAATTTATAGTTCTGGCTTTATTACTGGGGTGAGCAGGTTTGGGGCTGGACTCATGAAATGCTAAAATCTCACTCAGGGTACCAGTGGTTTATTGTGTTTCTGTATGTTACACCCATAATACAAACTTGGGAGAATCTCCTCTGACAGCCACAGCAATTGGGAAAATATGTTGTCAAATGTGTTCTTGAAATAAACTTACAGTTTTGATATTTGGCTATTTCTCTGCCTTGAACCTGGGTGATAAAAGACTTAGAGAGCATTTCATGGTCCCTAAAAATCATTATATTTTCTACGGCTTAGACACTTTTGTATCACTTCTCCTACATTTCTGTTTACTATGTGTGATGCTGGCAATTGGGGATTTGGTCCCAAATGCAGTTCTTTGATTAAGACAGGACTAATATTCAGTGTATCCCCATTTTTCATTCTGATTGAAGGTAGATATTTTCCAAATTGTTGAATGTATTTAAGTCTCTCTACTCATTTATAACTTTGTCAAAAATACACTCAGAACATGACTAGCTTTTTATTAACTGATGGAGGGAGAGCTCAGCATTTTAATATTCTGCTTTATTATCAACATCATCCCCCCTTAACATCTGCCTTTATTGTGTTTCTAAGTTTGAAACTGAGTACCTAGCACATTCTGCACATACACTCTACTAGTGAACTGTGCTAGTAGTCCTAAATTCCAACATCATATTGTATAATTTTACCATTCATGTCTAATATTATTTTTATATGGATGCTTTTATTTAAGCCTTTCTATTGCTCTTAACAATTCCAAAAAATGACATATATATGGATTCAGATTTGGTTAATTTATGATTAATTTGTTTATATTATTGCCATATAGTTTCATAATAAGCATTAATGTTACATACCAATACCAACTTTATTTGGTCTTCAAAATTGGAGGTTTGGAGATATTTTACATTATTTTTTCCTAGATAAATTTCAAAAAAAAAATGTAAACATACAAAAATTTTAATGAAAAAAGATTGTAAATTTAACTCGGATAAATAGGGCTTTTTTGTCATTATGAGTTTTATTTACATACATAGTGTCTATAATTGAGCATTTTATGTCCTCTGTAAATTTTTGTTTTGTGATAAGTAGCACATATTGTCCTTGAAAGCCTCTATATATGTGATGTGTTACACAGATATCACTTGATATGTTACACAGATATCACTTGATATGTTACAGAGATATCACTCTTAAACTGGATAGATGTTTGTGAGAAACTAATAAGGGGATGTCCATCACCTGGAGTGCTGATTTCTTCCTGGCCACTGGCCAAGTAAAACAGGGCAACATGAAAACTGCAAGTTTCTCTACATTGAACTTACAGTCCTAAAATCATCCAAGTCGAGGATTTCTGGAGAAGCCCAGTTAAAATTTTTCTGTGGAGAAAGAGTGTAACACTTCAATAAAACTAAAAATGTGTCTGATTCAAATAAAGTAATTATTTCAATTATTTGTATTTAGTACATTTTTAATGTACCTCTTCTTTCTCTTCTTTTCACCTATTTTCCTTGTTTTAACTGCAAAGGCTAACATAGCTATAACCTTATGCTATCAAGTAACTATTGCCAGTGTTCAGAAGCACCATAGGATATGCTATTGTTTTTTTTTTTGTAGTTGGACACAATACCTTTATTTTATTTATTTATTTTACATGGTGTTTAGGATCAAACCCAGGGCCTTGCACATGCTAGGCAAGTGCTCTACTGCTGAGCCACGACCCCAGCCCCATCCTTCTATTTTAATGAAGTTTCTTTTTTTATTGGTTGTTCAAAACATTGCAAAGCTCATGACATATCATCTTACATACATTTGATTCAAGTGGGTTATGAACTCCCATTTTTTACTCCAAATACAAGTTGCAGAATCACATCAGTTACACATCCACATTTTTACATAATACCATATTAATGACTGTTGTATTCTGCTACATTTTCTATCTCCTACTATCCCCCTCCCCTTCCCTCTCATTTTCCCTCTCTACCCCATCTGCTGTTGTTTAATTCTCTCCCTTTTTTTCCCTTTCCCCTCACAAACTCTTATATGTAATTTTGTGTAACAATGAGGATCTCCTTCCAAAACATATCATATATATTAAATAAACACTTTACACACACACACACACAAATAGCAATTTACACTTCTCTAATTAAAAAGAACTTGTTTTTTGTCCTCATCAATACTGTGTAATTTTTTATATGATTTTAGTTTGTATTTTTCTAGTTTATTAAGATGTTGAGAGGTTTTAATTTATGAACCTGCTATTCTACCAACAGTGTCATTTTTTTATTAAACATATTTAATTTTTTGTGAGGTCATTAGTTCTCCCACTTTGTCACTTCTCTTTGTAACTGTGTTTTTTTAAAATTATTATTTAATTGTGGCTGTACACAATACACTTATTTTATTTATTTATTGATATGGGTTGCTCAGGATGGAACCAAAGGCCTCACATAATCCAGGTGAGTGATCTACCACTGATTCACAACCCCAGCCTATCTTTGTACTGTTTAATAAAGAAAATTTCTATTTTATTTTATTTTAATGTTGTTTTATGAATTTTTAATATATTTTTGTAACTTTTGAAAATAAATATCTGTTCTGTTTTGTGGTTCTTGAGATTTAAACCAAAGCTGCCATTACACTGATTAACATTCCTAACCATTTTTTTTAAATCTTATATACAGACAGGTTGTAAGCAAGTGGCCAATGCTGACCTTGAAATTTTAATTTTTCTCTTAAATAGATGGCATTAGAGGCATGTACTATGACATTTTCAATATAACTACCTTTTATTCATGCTGGGGAGTGAATACAGAGGCACCTGACAAATGAATCACATCCCCAGTATTATTTTATATGTTATTTAGGGACAGGGTCTCACTGAGTTTCTTAGTGACTCATTTGGTGAGGCTGGCATTGAACTCACAATCCTCCTGCCTCAGACTTCAGAGTTTTGGGATTGCTGGCATATGCCACCAGACCTAGCATAAATCCTTTGTTATAGTACCTTTTGACAGATACATATCAAATATTGAAACTAGGGGAGGTATACTCTTAAGGCACAGCCATATAGCCGGGCCACTTATTATTATATTTTGAGACAGGAACTTTCTCATGGTTGTAATGGCCTTGATAAGTTGATGAGACTTGTTTTAAACTTTTGGTTCTTCAGCCTCTGCCTCTCAAGTCATTAGGATTATAAGTGTCATATTATTCACAGCTATATTTTATTTTTATATTGAAGTACAAATTACTTCTAAAAATGATTTTTTTGGTATTAAGAAAGCATATAATATAGTTTTCCCCCCAAAAAATCCCCCAATTTGAGCAATTTTTTTGGAAATAATGTCATATTTCTATTTCTTCACAGTACAGCAAATTTCCCCTAAATTTTAAGTTTTTTCTTTGTTTGTTTTCTTTTTTAGTAAAGGTTCTGTGTTACTTAAGCAGGTCTATTTATTCATATTATAATAAGGTAAATATTTATTTCTATAACTGTATAGTATACAACAACTATCTGTTGTTCGATGATAAACTTTAAGTAAATATAATATGTAGCCTAAGAATTTGGTAATACAAAAATCTAGATGTTGGTATTCACTATAGCATCTCAAAAAATAAAATAAGATATAATAAAAGATTTTAGAGTGCATTTTTTGCAATATACACCCATCATTAAATGAAGAATATTTTGTATAGACACATATATATTACCATTATATACAATTAATATATTATTGCTACATCTCAAATAATTCATACCTTTTTAAATTTAATTTGTCTTTTGGAAGCACCCACATATGACACTCTGTGCATATGTACATTTTGTGTGTCTTGAAATTTTTCACTTTTGCTTGTTATTATGTTGTTCTTTTTGTTTAATTTTTTTATTTGTTGCTCAAAACATTACAATAATATTGACATATCATATATTTGATTCAAATGCAGTATGTAATCTTAATCTTATTTTTCCATGTGTACAGATTGCAGGATCACACTGGTTATACAGCCACGTTTATACATAGGGCCATACTAGTGTCTATTGTAAGTGCTGCTCTTCCTATCCCCTCTCACCTTCCCTCCACTCTTTCTACCCAATCTACTGTGACACGTTTCTCTCTCTCTTTTTTCTTCCCCCTAACACCATCTTATATGTAATTTTGCATAACAATGAGGGTCTTCTACTGTCTTTCATGCAATTCCCCCTCTCTCTCCCATTCCCAAGCACCTCTCATCCCTATTTAATGGTAATCTTCTTCTCATGCTCTTCCTCCCTTCTATGTTTTGGGTCACCCCCCTTACATCAAGGAAGACATTCTGTATTTGTTTTTTAGGAATTGGCTAGCTTCACTTAGAATAATCTGCTCTAATGTCATCCATTTTCCTGCAAATGCCATAATTTTGTTGTTATTTAGTGCTGAGTAACATTCCATTGTGTATAAATGCCACATTTTTTATCCATTCATCTATTGAAGGGCATCTGGGTTAGTTCCACAGTCTAGCTATTGTGAATTGTGCTTCTATGAACATTGATTTTTAGATCTTTTGGGTATTGACTGAGAAGGGGAATAGCTGGGTCAAATGGTGGTTCCATTTCCAGCTTTCCAAGGAATCTCCATATTACTTTCCAAATTGGCTGAACCAATTTGCAGTCCCACTGGCAATGTACAAGTGTACCATTTTCCCCACATGCTCACCGGCACTTGTTATTGTTTGACTTTATGATGTTATTTACTCTTCTTTTTATGAAAGTTTCTTTTCAAAATTATTGATAATCATTAATTTTATACCCTTTATTTTAACTAGTAAAGTCTGTAGATGTTTTTTTATCTTCAGCTTTACATGCATTCCACTATTTATAATTTCATTGTTATGTAATTGACCTCTAATATTCTGTATTTTTTTACCCCCAATTTTGAGCACCCTGGACTATTAATGTCTGAATGGAGGGTATCTAAATATCATCCATGCACAAGGCAGGAAATGAATGAAGCAGGATGTAAGACTGGTGGATGCTGAGTATGTAGGTGCCATTATTTAAAAAAAATTATTGGTGAAGGGGCCTGAGTTTTGGCTCAGCTGTAGAGTGCTCACCTAGCATGTGAGAGTTCCTGGGTTCCATCCTCAGAAACACATAAAATAAATAAGTAAATAAATAAAATATATTGTATCTAACTACAACTGAAAATAAATATTTAAAGACAAATTGGTGGAATATATGGGGTAGTGAAGAAAAGAGCAATTAAGAATAAAAGAAAAAATTGAGAAATAGAAGGGTTCAGGTGCAACAAGCCTACAATGGCAGGACAAAGGCAGAAGGGTAGTGTTTTTGGAAGCAGAAGTAAAATTTGGGGAGAAATAAACTGGTAACTTTTGCACAGTTTCCAAGTGAGAGAGCCAGGTGAATGGATTCTGTGTTTAACTCTTTTCATCTAGAAGTGGAATTGATACTTCATAAGGTATGCCTCAGAAAGTAGTAAAACACTATATCCAAGTACCTTTATACTTTTTTCAAGGCTACAAGCTGTCATTGACAATTCCAGTTATACCTTTAAGTTATCCATTCATTCATTCATTCCATTGTTTATTTGTTTCTACATTCATTCATTTTTTTTCTTTAGTTGTCATTGTTTTGACATTCCTGGTGATTGTATAATGATATAAATGTCCTGAATGTTAACTTCTCTAATATAGCTATATGTGTTTATTTATATTGTTACTGTTATTTGAATGTTGTTTTCATTTTCCAAGCCTGATTTATATTAGGTCTTAATCTTGCTTTATGAATACTTGATAAAAGCAAATTCTTTCAAACAGTTCAAGGATCTATCACTTGGGCATAACTCCAATTTCCAACTAAAGTGGGCTTCTGGGTCAACTAAAAGCTGTGTCAAAACTCCTCTTTGTTTCTATACACACCTTAAAATAGGATTCTTCTCACACTTTTATATGTTTGAGAGCAAACTGACTTCTCAAAGCAGCAGTTAATAAACCTAGATAAGTTTCCATTGACTAACCCACTATTGTTTATAAATTGTTTAAATCCTTGACCCTGAAAATGTCACTGATTACCTTTTATATTCTCTCTCTCTCTCTCTCTCTCTCTCTCTCTCTCTCTCTCTCTCTCTCTCCCTCTCTCTTTAATATTCCAGATTGAACCCCAAAATGCTTTTATGCTAAGACACATCTTCTGCTCTTTATAAAATATTTTATATAGTGTTAGAGTCTGTAAACAAGTCTGGATGGCACCTGGCATTTTGCCAGAGGGAGTGATTTGTGAAGTAATAACACCAGCGAGCCATTAAGTGTGGAGATTCCTTATTGGTTGACTGCTGTATCGACTTTATGTTAATTAAGATAAGCTGTGTGGAATGTATATATACCACTCCTGTCCTACAATAAATGGCTCCCACTCTTGCTGTATCAATGTACACAAGTTTTTCGTCACCCCCTGGTTATTTTGCTGCAGCCGGACTGCGGCAATATAGAAAAAGGGTTTTGCTGAGTTTCTTAGAGCCTCACTCAGTTGCTTAAACCCACAGCCTCAGAACACTCCAGGATTATAGACATGCACCACTGCACACAGCTTTTCATACTTTCTTAAAAATAATCAGTCACTACTCTAAAAATTGAAATTACATTTATATGACTCTTTCCTAATGCAGTAAGGTATCACCAACTGAAATATTTTTGAAAAAATTTAATGAATGACTACTATTTGATTCCCAGAGTTTATTTTTTACCTTTTTAGGACTTAGTGAATGGTCTTCTTCCTTGTTTTTAGAATATAGGCATCTTCTGTTATTATATGGGTCTAGGGTAAGTATGTTAAAAATTATGAATCTAAACTTCATATGTTTATGAAAGGGAATATCTTGATCCCAGGGTTTAAAGATCATGGATTCCCTTTGATAAACATAGATAACTATCATTTTTTATGTGTTCTTTGCACTTAATAATGGGAAAATCCTTCTTCATCACAAGCAAAATAAAGATCCAAAGCACAGAAAACTATTTAGAGGTAGGGTGTTATATATATGGTCCCAATCTTTTTCTTCTTGGGGTGTCACTGGCTGTTGGTAATTCTGTCCCAGTTACATAGTACATTGCCTAAGGCTGGAATAAGTTCAAAGTCTACCCTAGCTTTTTAAAATCATCAAGTGGCAGATATTTTTCCATTTGGCTAGTTTATATAAATCCCTTAAGCCATTTTTTTACTTTGCCTAAGAGGAACTTGAAACATAATATTTACATTTAAGACATCCATAGATAGAGAGAAAGTCAGTAGCTCTTATTCATTTATATTCCACACATTGCCCTCACTTAAGATATGCCTTCTGTCTTTTGGCTTTGCAGATTGTATAAACAAACTATACCAGTGAATTCTGCCCTCTAGTAAATGATTTCTTAGGTTTGTCCATGTCAATTATTCACATGTGATGTTTTTCTTGAAGTGTTTAGATTTACGTTGATGTTCAATTTCTATTAAATATACATAAAGTGTTATGTACATATACATTCATCTATAGATTTTCTTTTATATTATGATTCTTTGTATTTTATTATTGTAAAGTAAGTTTTCTTTTAATTCAGAATTTGGGGGCTGAAAATCATGTATAAAATATAACATTCCAAATGAATTTTAGAATATTTGCTCTGGTAACTTCTTCCATTAAAAGTAAAATTTGCTAACATTTTAATGAGGTGATGTTTTACATCTTGGAAATGATGAGTTTTATCATGTACACAAGTCTTTTATGTTTTTTGTATACTTTTATTTTCTCAAACTACATATTTTTAAACATGCATGAATCCAAAATATTACATATTTGTGACATCTACATAAAATTATGTAATGACTAACATTTATCAAACTGGATATATTATGATGAAAATGGGTTCTGGGTTGAAATAGAGCAGGAGAGCATGAAGTTAACCCTAGAGGACCCCTGGGCAGAGTAGGCAGGGCCCACAGGGAAACAGCTGCTCACTGCCCTTGCCTGGAGGCCTCTCAGCACTCTGTGTGTTCCCAAGGCTCTGAGATACAGGGGATCTTCTTAAGTGCTGAGATGTCCTCTGCTAGGGACATGCCTTTCTTAGGTACTTGAGGTACTTCCCTCTCATTTGATACCTGTTACCCTTTGGCTGCTCCTCCAGGGAGGTGGGGAAGGGTCCCAACATTTAGGACTTTTGACTGCAATTAGTTCCAGCTCCATTTTGCAATGCTGGGGGCTCAGTTTCCCTTCTTTGAAACCAGGCCTGCCTCCAACCTTAGCTGACTGAAGGGCGAGCCTCTCTGCTTCTTGACTTCCTGTTTGTGAGTGGTTAGGTCCTGTGGCTTCTCTCTTGTTGTCTCTTCACAAGTCAGGTTATCTGGGCAGCCATCTCCTGCCTGCTAAATGAGGGCCCCAGGCCCATGCAGCTGGAGAGGAAGTCTTGGCTTTCTTCTTATTTCTCTTTCTAGGCCTGCTCTTATTATAGGATTATTCTTTTAAAAGACCATTTTTCTCCATGTTTCCTCTTTGCCCAGTCTCTGCTTGTAAACCCTCTTCCACCTATACTCAGTTCCTTTTCTGATGGGCCCCCTGTGACTCTGAGTTTGCCACTGCAATATTCAAACTGCCCAACTCCCTGGGCCCCGTGAACCCCATGCTGGACTACTGTACTTGCTATAATGCAAAAAGTAGGTGTGTGTAATGTTCATATACGAATAAACAACCTGTGAAACTCCACATCATGTACAGCCACAAGAATGGATTCAAATTAGAATGTTATATTTCATGAGTATATGTCAAAATACACTCTATTGTCATATATAAAAGAATAAAATAAAAAATATTTTCAAAAAAAAAATGGGTTCTGGGGAAATTATTTTTCTCACCCTAATCTCTGTCTTTCTCACACTATTCTCTTTATATCTTTCTTAATGACATTGCCTTTTCTGCATGTCATGGATTTTATTTGTTTTGACAAATGTTGCCATATCCTTATATGTTATCATGGTTAAGATATGCAGTAATTTTTATAAGCATATGCTTCTTCTGGGGAATGAACATGTATTTTAAATAGCTAGTTTCTTAAAAGAAATAACAACTTTTACTCTCTTTAGTTCCTCAGAGTTTATTTGCTCCATGTGTTTGCTGATACTATTTAATTTTGTCTCTCAGGTATGATTTTATTTGTCATTTTCAAATTGAGCAATTTTATAATTATTGAACACTATGTTTACTATTGAAAGGTGGCTATTGAAGTCCATTCCCTTTTATTAGTACTGGGGATTGAAGCCAGAGGCACTTTACCACTAAACAACATTCTACTTTTTTTTTTAGTATTATCTTTTGATACATGGTTTCACTTAATTGCTTTGGACCTCAATAAATTCCTGAGACTGGGATTGAACTAACAATTATTATTTCTGAGTATCCCAAGCTGCTGGAAATATAGAAGTGTTCCACCATGAATAGCTCTTCTTTTTTTTTTTTTTTTTTTTTTTTGAGTCTCTGTTTTGACATTTTCTTTTTTGGTACCCAATTTTAAAATCAGGCATGCTTAACTACTGTGCAACATCCCCTGCTCTTTTTATTTTATTTTAATTTTGAGACAGGGTCTCTAATTACCTTATTGCCTTGATGAGTTTCTAAGAATAGCTTTAAACTTGGGATCCTCTTGCCCTAGCTTCTTTTCTTCATTTTTTATATATGAGGCATACATTTTGTCCTGCGTGAGGCAATTAGTTTTTCCCATTTTGTTACTTCAGTTTATACCCTTTAATGATATCATATCATAAATATAAATTGCATTTAAATATTTTTTTTGTTTTGTTATAAAGGTATCATTTAAATTTGAAAACAAACAGCCATACTTGTGTCTTTTATTATTATTATTACTTTAGATGATTAAAGAAAGTACCATACTACTTGGCAACATTTACAGTCCTATCTAAACTATATTTTGAGTAAGCATCTCACTAAGCTGCTTAAGCTGATCTTGATTTTGCAATTTTTTCTTCCTTTTCCTTCTAAGTATCTAGTTTTATAGTCACCTACCACTAGATACACTGTATAAATCTCTTTGTTGTTAAAAACTTTGCATATCTTATATTTTACTTTTATATTAAATTATTATTATTATTATTTTACCATTGAATGCTTTATTAAGTCATACCACTAAATGATTCAATGAAATTTTTTGTTATTCAGACACTCCATTTTTTATGCAGCTTTCTTTGAAAACTTTGTCATTTATTTTTCCCTTTATGGTAGTTCAGTTTCTGGGTTTAATTATTACCCTTTTTTAGTCGCTCACTTATTCTATTCCCCACCACCTTTTGTGAAATTAATTTGATCTTATTTAACAATGCAAGTACATTACCAGCATCAAAACTCTACAGATCAATGAATTATTACAAGTGGAACATACTATGTAACTATTATTTCTATTAAGAAATAGACCATTAATGGTACTATGGAGAACAGCTTTGTGTCTTTTTGTTTTCACTGGACCCTCCAGTAATCCTAGTGGTAATTCCAACTTTTTTGTTCCAACTTGTTCTTTTAATGTATTATTTTTTAAAATAAATAAATGAATATACAGTAGTGGGACCATTTATTTATTTATTTATACCAAAAAATGAGTAAAATATATAGCTAATTGTGTAGAAGAAAGAATCTTACACCATTTATGCTTAAAGCTTAGTTGGTGAAGAAAAATCAGAGGGTGATCCAAGAATCACAAAAAAAGGAGAAGCTCAAAATGTCATAGATGGTGCATTAAGAGTTCAGATATGAGAGGTAACCAGAGTATACGGTTTGGTGGGATGAGTTGAACAACAACAAAAAAAATGATTAGGTATGAGTTACTGGAGACAATCTGAGGAAGCTCAGATGGAATAGGTCCAGAATTGAAGCAACAGCAGATATAAATTTGAGGAGCAGTGCCTGAAGAGAAACAAATTAGAAGTCTTGAAAAAAGAGTGTGACATCTCTGGTAGAGCTCTAAGAGCAGGAAGCCAGGTGTGTGGCATACTTGTATGATTATACCATTACACCATTAAGTTCTGGTTTTTAGGAATTTCCAAATATGAGGCCACTGGGATAAGTGTTATGAGGCCACAATATTTCCTGTCTTCTCCCACTTGGGATGAACCTTTTTCTCATCTGATAAACAGCAGTTTCTTCTTCCTCCTCAGATCCATTTTTTTACTCCTTCACCAATTTTTCTTCTACTCATTCCAGTTGTCCTTTCTTTCCATGTGTCTATGTTCTGATCCTTGATTCCCAACTATGCCACATCTCTTATGCTTTACTCTGACATTATTGTGGGAATGGGCATAGGCTAATGGGAATCTTAGTAACAAGGGCCTTGATTTAGAAAACTTGGACAATGAAAGGTGTTGGCAGATTCAGCCTATTTTCATGGTGAAAGCAGTAGTGGCAGCTACCTGTTGGAACATTCAGAATATTTTGGTGTACAAGAGTAAAACTGATGGCTCATTAAGGTTTATCAATGTAGGTAGTACCACATCAATTTTCTACTAGGCTCTAAAGTTTTGCATGGCAAAGAATAGGGTTTGAAAATTCCAATAAATTATTATGTTTGTAATTTCAGTCTTTTTTTTTTTCCTTTCTACATCGTGTTTTTCTTCCTGGTTTGTATGCAATAGTGAATTTGTTTTTTGACAACTTGTCTAAGTAGTAATGATTTATACTACTTTTTTGTAAATTTATGTGATGGTTGAATATTTTCTCTTTTATTAAAAAAATTTAGAAATATTTAGACTGTGAAGTACTCTTTTTTTATGCCTTCTTTTCCTCAGAAATATAACACCACTTTTATTCTGTCATATCAACTTTTTGCTGCATGTGTACTTTAAAAGTATTTTCTACCACTTTATAGTTTAGCTTTGATCATGGAGTGTTCCTCATACCAAAATATTAAAAATTGGTCTTCAAATACATAAATCTGTGGAAATGTATAGGAAAGGGTCTTAAAAATTGAGTAACAGAGATGAATGATGTAGTTTCCCCTTTCCCGATATTCAAATAAGTACCATGCACATTTATTGTAGGAGGATTATCAAGGACAGATAGAAAGTATAAATAGAGTATCAGTTGGAATAATCCAAAGCTCCATGGGATTGAGAGAGTTTCCAGGGTTCTAAGAAAAAACAAATAAGACCGTCACTCTGGAAGTGGCTCTGTCCTCTGCTCTGCATCTGGAGACAGTATATGACATCACATTTGTATCCATCACACTTTTGTGCATAATTAACCTGTCTTGCTACATGCTCTGTTTCTTCATCCACTGTGCATGAAATTTCATTTTGTGTGATTTTGTCAAATACTCCGTGCAAGAATAAAAATAAGCTTAATGAAGGATCTACCTTCTATGTTGCTATAGTTCTCAGATTCTTCGAGGCTTGAATGTTGTAACTTGTTATCACAGCATCTCTCTCTCTCTCTCTCTCTCATATATTCTTTATTTTTTTGAAGGCTGTATCACTATATAAAAAAGAAAACATTTGTAACAGAGAAGGCTCTTAAAAATTAAGTAACAGAGATCACTGATGTAGTTTGCTGTGTACTTTTTTTGTAAATTTGTGAAAAAATACCAATAGCTATTAGAAGCTGGAATGATTCTCTTTAGAGTTTCTGGAAGAAGTGTAACTTTGCTAATACTTTGATATTAATCTTCTCTCATGATAATAAAATGGAAAAGTCAGCAAATCATATGCACTTGGCATTCTGATTAATGTGTATAACGTGGTTAATTTCTAGCTGAATGTTATCTAAATTGTGCTGTCATTGTGTGGATAAAATTTGTGAGTGAAGACTTAAATTCAGAATTTTAACATAAAATTTTTTTCATGTCTAATGTGTTTTAGAGTTTTCACCAGGGGTATTAAAGTATCTCCATACTCCTTATTGTGTAGTGTTCAGTGACTTTGAAACCATTTTTGAAATCACTTTTCTGAAACTTTAGAAAGCTGAGAACAAAATATCTTGTACAGCATAAACCAATCAGTATAAAGAATAATATATCCTGTTATTTAAATGGTATTTCAGCCTATAAATAATGACATTAAAAATTTATACTTAGAAATATGTGGCACATAGGAGATAAAATTTACCAAAAACTACAAATCTACTAATATTATAGCCAAAATGTCACTAATAACATTTTATACTTTCTCAGTATTATCTATTAAGTCCTGTATATATTATGTCATTGTCAAAGTTTACCACACTGCCTAAATTTTATAATATATTAGAAATCGTTTTTTTGGGGAACCATCAATTGTTCCTAGATACACTTAAGCACTGAGCCACATCCTGAGCTCCCATGCACTTTTTATATTTTTATTAGAGACAGTGTTTTGCTGAGTGACTTAGCGCCTTGCTAAGTAACGGAGTCAATATTTGTATTTGTGATCCTCCTGCCTCATTCTCTCAAGTCACAGGAATTATAGGTGTTTGCCACCTTGGCTAGCATATATTATGAAGCTTATGATTGATGCTTGTTTCTCTTCATTTTATAATAATTTATGATTATTTGTACAAAAATTATAGTGTATTTTGAGATGTATAATATGTACATAAACATTTATAGTAGTTGCATAAAGTATAAAAGAAAATAAACAGTTTGTGGTAATTTTGTATTATTAATTTTGTATTTATTATACACATATAATATTGACTCTAATTAAATTGAAATGATAAGATGGAAATTACAATTTTTATAGCAACCATTATAAATAAAATATAGTGTCACTGAAATTCTAGGAAGGAATAAGCTTAGTGGAATAATTATTTGTTTAAAATTATTGATGTTCCCACTCATCCTAATGGCCCCAAATAAGAAATAACTCAAATATTTTTGAATGTTGAAATGAATAATTTGTAGTGCATCCATAAAATACAAAAGCCGTCATCAATATAAAGTAACACTTTACTGATGCACACATGCTTATTGGATCTCACAGATACTGTATAGTTCAGCAGCTGTATTTAAATTATATTGCATGATGTCAGGATAATTAAAATTATCATTTTATAATCCATTACAGTAAGATCATTTTGGGAACAAAAAAGTTGCATGTAAAAGGGAATGGTTATTTTGGGGGGATGATGTAAGTATTCTGTGCTTAAAAGCAGTGAAGATTCTTATTATTCTATTTTTTAAAACTTTATAATGTTTATTAGTTGATTATCTCATGTATTTCGTCTCACTGGTGGAAATCTAACACACTGACACATACAGTGTTGATAAGGTTATTGGCCACTCTCACACTTGTGAATTTTATCTGTAACTTTTCTAAGTTTTAGGATTAAAGCTAATATTGTCATGACTTGATCCCTGTGAGAGATACTATTCCATATGTATAATTTATAATAGACCTCAAGGGAGGGTTTAGTGGGTCTGTACACTCCATCAGCTGCTGGATTCTTTTAGAACAGAGTCAATGTCTTACATCTCTTTGAATTCTATCTATAGTCTGTCTGTCTCTTTATCTTCCCCCTCAGTCTGTGTCTTTTAGTCTGTCAGTAACAAGGATTGAACCCAAGGCCTTGTGCTTGCTACACAAGTACTGCAGCACTGAATTACATCCACAGCCCTTTTGAAGTTTTTACTTTAAGACAGGGTCTCTATAAGTTGCCCAGGCTGGCCTCAAACTTTCCATCCTCCTGTCTCAAACTCCCAAGTTGCTGAGATTGCAAACATCCACCACAATGCCCAGCCATTTGTACACTATCAATAAAGGAATAATATATAATTAATTGAAAATGCATGTATGGAGCTGAGAGTATAGTTTAGTGGTAAAGCCTTTGCCTAGCATGTGTGGGGCCCTGGATTCAATCTTCAGCACCACATAAACAATATTTATAATAAACATATTTTGTCTATCTACAACTAAAAAGTTTTTTAAAAAAGAAAATAGATGTAAATACACTTAAAACATTATTTTACATTTGAGTCATTACTTTATTTATTTATTTATTTATTTAAAGAAAGAGAGAGAGAGAATCTTTTTTAATATCTTTTTTTTTTAATTCTCCGTGGACATAACACCTTTGTTGGTATGTGGTGCTGAGGATCGAACCCGGGCTGCACGCATGCCAGGCGAGCACGCTACCACTTGAGCCACATCCCCAGCCCTGAGTTATTATTTTAAATGTTTGTAATAATAATTTCTTTTAACTGCTCTGGATGTAGTAAAGCAACATAGATATTATGGATTAAAAGACAGTTCAAAATGAAAAAAAAAACCTATAATGTATTTCTATGACATTCAAGACATGTACATAGTACCTCAACAAAAAGTAAATATACAAGGAAAGGAGCTGGCCTATGTTGGGAAATGGGTAGAAGCATAGAAAAAATAAAAATTCAGTATTTAATCCAGGTATTATATATAGATAACTCATAAAATAGTCACTTTATTTGTATATGTTTTACATTTATATAATAAAACATCCCCATGGTAATTATTAAGAACCACTTTGCTTTTTGGGATTGTAGATGAAAAAAATGATTTAGTCGGTCCTGAGCAAGGCTGATTCAAAATGTGTTTAGTTTTGAATAATTTCTGAGTCTCTATATAAATGCTTTATGTGTTTTTATAAATCCATCATATTTTAATAGAAATTATAAAAGTTATGTTTGTAAAATAATTAGGTATCTCAGAATAATAGCAAGAATTTGCAATTCAGTACAAATCTCAAATTGGTTCACTTTCTATTTTAATATCTAATTAGTCTCAGACATTTAACTATGTCCTAAAACTTGGATATAAGTTTATTTATTTATTTTTGAGCAACAATTTTGTAAATATTTTTTCAGTACAGTAGGATTATTTGCATGCAACAAAACCTATGTCTTTTTTTTGGAAAGAGAGAGAGAGAGAGAGAGAGAGAGAGAGAGAGAGAGAGAGAGAGAGAGAGAGAGAGAGAGAGAAATTTTTTTTGTAGATGGACACAACACAATGACTTTATTTGTATGTGGTGCTGAAAATCAAACCCAGGTTGTGCCCTTACTAGGTGAGCACTCTACTGCTGAGCCACAATCTCAGCCCACAAACCATGTCTTAACACACTTTTTAAATAATTTTTTTTTCAATTAAATTTTTTGATAAAATGATGTGGTTCATGATCAAGGCACTTAGAACTGTGTCCTATGCCTGGTGTATTCTTAGTAATTTTTAACTGAGTTGAAAAGGCAAAACTGATATCAAATATCAGTGTATGCAAAACATATAAATAATACTATACAGGTTCTCTGGTTTGTATAACTGCCCCATAATGGTCCATGTATTAGAGGTTTGTTCCCAAGGTTGTTTAATTTAGTGGAAACTTTACAAGAATAAAACATTTTGGGAATTGTTTAGTTCATTGTAGAGTATGGACATGAAATAATTTGTTGAGATGTGGTGCTTTTTTATGCCATATTTTTCTGCCATAATGTGCTCACTCACTTCAAACATAAAGCTGTAATACCAAGCACTTATCAACAAGAATCTCCAGAACTTTTATTCAAAATAAGATTTTTCTATTTGTTAGTTGATTATCACAAGTAATTTTTATAGCTAAAAACAAAACAATACAAACAAACAAAGAAACAAACAAAGAAAACCCCAAATCTGATAAATTAGGTGGCCAAAGTCATGAGCACATATCATATGTCTGTTGGAAGCTCATTCATTAAAAGATGTTAATTTAAAGTATTGCTTTTTAGTTTTACTACACATGATAGTTTCTTTCCAATCTTTCAAAAACACTGATGCCTGGGTTTCTCTCCAAGGATACAAATTCCACAAATATGGATTACATTGTTTTAATGCAATTTATATTTTTAAAATTAAAGAGCCCTCCAGGTGACCATACCCTTAAGTCAGAACTGGGAACCACTGAATCACAGTTGAAAATGCATTAGCTCATGTGGTTTTCTTGTGTGCTGTGTGGATTTGTCCACTTAAGCCTTTCATGTGTCAGTTTATAGAGAACAGATTTGCCATGATGAAGAAAATAAAATGATTTTCTTAAATCTTCAGGTGTTTAGTCAAACTACTGGTGGAGGAAGTACTTTTTCAGTAGATGTATCTTGTTCTTCTGCTTTTATACCAAGAAACTATTTTATGAAAAGAATGTCTATATTTAGTCTAGGTCAAAAATCATAAGGAGACTACAAACACCAAAGAAAAACATAAACTAAGTTGAAGATATACTGTGTGTTAAGCACATTCTTAAAATTATCTCATGGTGAGAAATAAAAATGAATCCTTTAGCTTTATTTTCAAACATAGCCCAAATTGATTTACCCCAATTATACCCTATTAAAAAAATATTGAGTGTTCTTGAAAGTTTTTGAATAGTAAAAACTAGTAAATGATATGAAGCTTAAAAAATATGCTTCTATAGCAGAGGTGTAATTCTTCAGTTCCTAAATTCCTAAAAAAAAAAATATGATTTTTTTTTGATTCTGGCCATTAATCCCAGGGTCTTTTGCATTCAAGCCAAGCATTATATCAATTGAACTATATCAAGAGCCCAATTTACCAAATTGCTTCATTGTAATAGTAGACAGGGGGAGGAAAAAAAGGGGAGAAGAACTTCTCCCTTTCTCAGGTGTTGTCTTTGAAGAGGTAACATGCTCATACTAGTAAAAGAATAAAGCTTCTTTTATGTGGACTTCTTCAGACTGTGAAATTCTGAGCCACTACCTTTACATGCTGGGTATAAAACTCTGAAACTCCCTCAACTAGGGGTTCAGGGGATTAATTGATTACAGCAAAACCTGTGCCCTCTGAACCTGGCTGCAGCCAAATAAAACTGTTTCCTGATTTTTTTTTGTGCCTTGCCTCCTTTGTTACTACAACAGGAGGTGGGTCTTCCTGTCCTCTGAAGTCTTTAGATACTACTTACTTGAAACTCCACCTCCACCAGCATTCCAAGTGCCTGGGGAAATTCCAATGCCTGTGCAAAGATATCATCAAATTCCTAGGACCTTATTTTCTTATAACACCTAGGGTTCAATTTGTCTTGGCTGACATCTTTTTGGTCTTCTGCGTCCTTTGACTTTTTATGTAAATATAAGGAGACCTAATTTCAGGTTATGGTATAGTTTCTCACATCTTCTTTTACTTGATTTATTTTTTCTGCCTCTTTCACACCTTCTGCCTTCTGCTTAATTCAGGGCAGCTCCTGAAGAACTGGATTGTGTCCTGCCCATCGGTTCTTTGTTTGGATTTCCAACACCACACACACAAACACACACACACAAGACATGCAGGCTCAGACAAACATATGCACACACAGATGCACTCTTGTAGATGAACCCAAACACATAAAAATAAAGACACACAAATGCACACACAGAGAAACGGACTGTCTCACAGACACACAAAAGCATAGAAATATAGATATACATACTTGTAGACACTCAAATACTTTGACATACACACACACATACAAATTGATAGACCCACAGAGCCCCATGGACACTCACAACAGGCCTGTGTGTGCAGCAGACTTTATGAGGTTCTGGGATCTGGAAGAAGTTTTCAATGCAAACAACTTATACATTAATGTTAGGAATCTTCCTTCAAACCTCCCTTAATATTTGTCTCTTTTCACCTTTTAGGTTACCTTTTCCTCCCCAATATTCTCCTCCATTTTGTCCATTATCAGAACAATTAATTTATTATCAACTCCCTAATTTCAAAGGCTGCTCTGGACTTCCCTTTGCACCTTGCTTTACTAATGACCTAGCTAAGCTAAGAAACACCTTGTGATTTGGTCTCCTGCACTCACATCAGGTTTTGCAAGGGTAAAATTGCAGCAGAGAGATTTATTTGCCCACTGATGTAAAATATGTCACACACCCTCACACAGACCTAATATAAAATGCTAGCAGGGAACTCACCACTTGGTTACTACCCTTGTTAATGAAGGGTTTTGTCCTGGTGCTGTTGGAAGTTTCCTTCAACCTCTACAAAACCATAGAATATTCCCATATTTATTTTACCCAGTTTCCTCTAATATTGACTCCTAAAATTAAATAGGCTGGGCAGAAGGATTACAAACTTAAGGCCAGCCTCAGCAAGTAAGCAAGGCCCTAAACAACTTAGAAAGACCCTTTCTCAAGATTTTAAAAAAAAGCTATTGGGATGTGTCTCAGTGGCCAAGCACCCCTGAATTCAATCCTCAATATAAATACATAGTATAATGATCAAAACAAAAACATAAACCTGGGTTCAAAACTATCAACTAACCTATAGACTTTATTTGAATTTCACCAATTTTTACCAAAAGGAAAAACACCAAACCCAAGGCCTCTCCTCTTGGGGTTGGTGTTTACTTATGACTGGGCCAGGTTATGGATTTTGTAGGGAGTTGCCACAGAGGTGAGAGGTCCTTATGAAATTATTTGGTGGGAAGGGGAATACATCAACATGACTGGTAAAGAGTGATGTTAATTTCAATCATTTGATTAATGTGATGGTTCTTGGACTTCTTACTATATATATATATATATATATATATATATATATATATATATATATATATATATATACTTACTATCTCTCCCTTTGTGATTAATAAATATTTTGGGGGAGATACCTTGAGAATATCTTATTTCTCTCCCAATTCTTATTCACTTAGGGGATTTGGCTCAGTGGTAGAACTCTGGCTTGTCATGGGTGAGGCCCTGGGTTGAATTCCCATACCAGAGGAAAAAAATTGCTTTTGCTCACTTAAATTTTGGCATTCATTCATAGATCTTACCCATAACAATTATTATTATGGTCTCCTGAAGGTGATTTTGTTTTTATTTCCCTCATTCTTTCTTTATTTATAAACTGTAATTCTCTTTAAGGTAACAAATCTCTCTTTTTCTATTCTTTTCTTTCTTATTTTTTCTATTCATATGGTCTCATGGTTTTATATTTAATTCTATCACTTATAATACAGTACTATCATTATTTAGTTGCTCAAACTGTTCCAACTTTGGCTGTTGGGAACTCTTTCAGATTGGTTTCTGTATCCTTTCAATAAGTCCCTATCATACTTACCAGGTTATGCTGCATGCATTACAAATATGTCTCAATTAATCCTCCTGATATATCTAATTATAATGTACTAATGTTTTAAAAAATAAGCCCCTACCCCTTATTAAGCAGCTATCTATCTTCTGGCACCACAAATTGTTCCAGGATTATTTTACATTTTCTCTGCTCCAGCTCTGGGAGCAACCATTTCTTCAAGAGCCCTGGTCTCTTTTATTGGAGAATAGTATTTTAAAGCCAGATCTGGTTGGAGATCTGTCCTGCTAATTGCTATGGAACAAGAGTTCTAAGTCCTCTTTGTGTTCAGAAATTGGAACTATGTTATATCTATAATGGATGCATATATGTACATCTCTTTTTCTTTGTTTACTTTTTTCTTTAATTAGAAATCTTTAGTTCATAATGATACTACTGAAATTTATCACCACAATGTTCATTGTAAAGTGTAAAGCCATCTTTTTTCCTTTTTTTTTTTTTTTTTGTACGTGGGATTGAAGTAAGAGGTACTCTACCGTTGGGCTACATCCCCAACCCTTTTTATTTTAATTTGGGACAGAGTCTCACTAAGTTTCTGGGACTGGCCTTAGACTTTCAATCCTGCTGCCTCAGCTTCCTGAGTAGTTGCAATCATAATCTTGAACTACCACACCCAGCTAATGTCCTCTTTCCTTACTTGTAACTGTGGAATTTGTTCTTTCTTTTCTTTTTTTTAATTGAAAGGCTGTTGCTTACATTTTGCTAAATTGTGAAAAAATTTTTCTTGAACATGCTTCTCCAACTTTTTTTTCCCCTAGAAATGGTGAATATAAGAACACTAGATATGTTGCTAGATATTTTCTCTGATATATGGGGGTGACTCAGAGTTTTGTAGGGAGGAAGATCATGGAAGGATTAGATTAATTCTAGATAGTTAAGAGGGGTGGGAGGAAAATGAAGGGGGAATGAGATTAGCAAGGATGGTGAAATGTGATGGTTGTCATTATACAATGATATGGTCGACATCATTATTCAAAATACATGTATGAAGACTTGAATTGGGTGTCAACATACCTTATATACAAAGAGATTAAAAATTGTGGTATATATGTGCATTAAGTATTGTAATGCAGAAATAAATGAGTACATGTATAATGGCATAAATTGATGTGAACATACTTCATATACAGAGATATGAAACATTGTGCTCTATGTGTTTAATAAGGAGTGTAATGCATTCCACTGTCATTGTGTATTTAAAAATAATAAATACTATATATATATATGTATATATATATATATATATATATATATAAAATCATGACATAAAAACATCTAAAAGAAAGAAATTGTGAGATAGGATGCATGTGGAGCTACACAACTCATATATACAGTGGTCTAGAGACTGAGGCAGGGGGATCACAATTGTGAAGCTGACCCCATCAACTGAGTGAAACCCTGCCTAGATTTAAAAAAAAAAGTAGGCAATAGTAATATTAAAAAATTAAATTAAAAACAAATTTTAAATTTTTAAAATTTTTAAGTAAAATTTTAAAAAGGGCTGAGGATATAGTTCAGTAATAGGACACCCTGGAAATTCCATCCAGAAATAACCATTTCTGGCAATCAGCCACATTTTGTTTGCCACATTGCATAGAGTTTGACAAATACTATGAAACACCTTGTCAGTTTTATATCTATGTCACATAAATGTCACATTTCACATATAAGCATATTTTTAAAAAGACACCTGCAGAATTTGAAAAAAATGCAAATACAGATCAGCACATAAGAGACTGAATGATAAAATTCCTCCTTATAAAGATGGCCTCTTTTCTCAGGTTCACCTATGATAACACCCCACCAAAATTTCACCATAATTTCCTTTTCATTGAAGAAGGGACCAAAGAAAACAGTTTGAAAATTTACCATGGTAGAAGGGGAGTGAGATCAAGGGTCCCAGTTTATCCCTAGAAGGGATTTTCCAGCATGATCTGCAAACTGTTGTTGCTAGCAGTTGAGCTTCTCTCTAGCCAGTCCCTGAGAGTAGACAGTGCAAATGCAGTCCATCTAGCAGCCCTGCCTGAGCCCTCTCCCCCCTATCTCAGTAATAACTCCAGGCCTGACCAGTTCTTTCTGGAAGGAGTATGTCCAGGTACTCAAGGTCCCAACATTTTTCTCCATTCATGGACTCCATCCTTACCCACCAAGCTTTGGGAGCAATGGCAACTGTGCATGTGCAAATCTCTCTGCATCATAAATGAGGGTCTTCACATTGGTGTGTAAATATTTCCCTGTGCTACAATCCCCACAAGGAGTGAAGCAAAAGGGGTCAAAACCAAAACTCCCTGTTTCTTTCTAGAATAGTCTCACACCACCTTCTTGCAGTGAGCACAGGCAGCTTGGTTCTAACCAATTGCGTCAGGAATTCAGTCACCATCCAAGTAGGAGACCTTCTTCAGCCTGAGCCCAACTGTGGGAAAGGCTCCTTCCTACCAAACTAGTCCTCCAATGACATGGATATAGAGAAAGACCCACTCACACGGGGCTAGAATATAAGCTTAGTTCAGCCATTTTTAAAAATAACATGGAGTTCTTTAAAAGCTAACAGAGTAAGGACCACTCTGGAGGCATTTCCAAAGGAACTTGAACCCGTGTGTTAATAAATGGCTGCATGCCCATCGCTGTTCCAGGATCCACAGGAGCCAGGATGAGGGAACATCTGAAGTGGCTTCTGGATAAGGAGACTCTTCCCAGCTGCAGGGCAGTCACCTACTCCCCTGAGAAACTACTTCCCCAAAATACGCTTGCTCATAGTCAACAGGTGGCTGATATTTTCCAGATGCTCAAGAGACCTCAGATGAACCAGGTGGGGAATGCTCATGCCAGGCAGAGCCAAAACAGGACCAGGAAAATCTCAGAGGGCATGAGAACCCCTAGGACATGCAGTCCACAGTGGGGACACTCAGCCCAAAGATATTCTGACAGTGCCTGGCCTAGGAAATAAAGGGAGAATACACATGCACACACACACATGTGCACACATATTTTTACTGGAAATGGGGACAGGGGACTTTAATTTGAGGAATTCATTGATACATGTGTACAGGTTTCATCTGGGAGATGGGTTCTGGATCTGACATTTTTCTTCCCTTACATTAAGAACATTCAGGGGGCCCCAGGCAGGAGAGCACACACCTATAATCCCAGCCAGTCAGGAGGCTGAGGCCCAAGTTCAAGGCCAGTGTCAGCCTCTGTCTCAAGATAAATGATAAAAAGTAGGAGGGATGTAGCTCAGTGGGAAAGGACCTCTTTGTTCAATACACTATGCCCCCCTGCCCCCCTCAAAAGAAAGAAAAGCTCAGGGGGGAAGAAAACCCTGAGACCCATGCAGATCCCAGCCCCCTTGGGTAGGAAAAGGACCCATGGACTGGTGATTCTCACGGTCATGACACTCTGAAATCCACCACAGAAGAAATTCAGGGAGGAGACTTGAGCTGCCAATTTGTACAGGAGATACCCATGTGTTCCATAATAAGAATAAAAAAAATCCAACATCTTTAGAAACCCGAGAAATGTGAAATAAAACCCTACCAGAGAAAAAATATAATAGTATCAATGAAGATAGGAAACAAAAAAATTCTAATAAACTCAAGGAGTTTAAGTGCTTCTTAACTATTTGTGGTAACTGTTTTGTTATTAAAGACTCATGATAGACCCCCGCCACGGGGACTTGCTGCAATCAGTTTATATGACCAGGATAATACATTAATAATCATGGGATATTCAGCTTAAAAACAGTATAAAATACCATGGGTAAGTTCTACACGGGATCCATATGCAGGTGGTGTTATGTGTAACTCTGATGCACTAATAAACAATCCAGCATGCTTTACTTTTAATAAAAGCATCCAGTCCTAAAATTCATCCACAAAGTTAAATATTTGTAAACTTAACCAAGAAACTTTTTAATTATAAGGGAAAAAAAGTTATTACCTAACATGTACATTTTGAAGCTGTACTGTTACAATTATCTTCAAGGAATACGACCTCAATAAAGTGCACCCATGGACCCACGTGGATGTGAAAATCCTATACTTAATTGCAACGGAAAAGTCATTATCAATCAAACCCTAACTAGGCCAATCTCAGCAACGTAGCTAGACCCGTGGTCAGAATAAAAACTAAAAACTACCAGGGACATGGCTGAGTGGTAAGGCACCCTTCTGTTAACTACAAAACAAAAAAACAAACTCCACAAAACTAGCTCAGGAATAAGCGAGGTCCCTGTTCACTGCAGCTCCCCTCCTGCAGAAAAACAGTGTTTGGAGATTGGATTTTTTTTCTTTTGGTACCTGGCATTGAACTCAGAGGCCCTCAACCACTGAGCCCTATCCCCAGCCCTATTTTGAATTTTATTTAGAGGCAGGGTCTCCCTGAGTCTCTAAGTGCCTCACCCACTTGCCAATGCTGGCCTTGACCTCGCAGTCCTCCTGCATCATCCCCTTACCCCTAGCCACTGGGATGACAGGTGTGCACCATCCCCTGGCTTGGAGTTGATTATTCTCTGGTCCCACCTGTCAATCACCACAGCCCTGGAAGATGCCAGGCAGCCACTCACCTGCCACTTAGGACTGGAGCAGGGGCTGAGGCTGCCCCAGGGGATGGGGAGGCTGGAGGGGTCTCCGTCACTGTCAACGCTCTTCACCCTGCTGGCCATGGGGACTGAGGGGCGCTGTCCCCAATGGGCTCGGGCCTATGGACACAGAGAGCCCCCAGAGTCGGGTTGGCCAACTCGGGTTCCTGCCACAGTGGGTCCCACCTGATGGCTTCCCTGCCCAGGCTCCCTCTGGAGCTTCCCTGTCCAGGCACCAGGTGCCACTGCACACTCACCAAATCCTGGTGCCCAGCAGCCAAGCCTGCCCTGGGGAGCTTCAGTCCCTGCATGGCAGGCCCACACGGAATCCCTGGCAAGGAGTGAATCCTGGAGTCCAACTGCAGGAATCCTAGAAGCACTGACTGCTGAGAAATAAATCCCACCCTGAGCCCGGAGGCCCGCTCCCTTCCTGTTGGCTGCATTCAGGATTGGACAGCGCTCAGCACGCGCACTCATGATTGGACAGGGCATCAGTCAGTCTCCGCTCTCCCCAGCCTGAGCCCAGCAAGCCTTCTTTTTGAGTAACAGCAGGTGATATCCGCTTCAGGCAAGAAGGAGGCCAGAATGGCAGAGTTTGAGTGCAGCTTTTTTTTCCTTTCCTTTTGGGGTCTGGGCATTGGGTTAGGGTTGGGGTGACCAGAATTCTAAGTTCTGTTGGGTTTTGATGTTAGGAAATTGAAGTCATTTCTTGAAAGTTTCACCACCTGGGCCTCCTCCTATAATAAGACAACCCAGAGCATCTTCAGGAGGCTGACTTGTCCTCTGTTCATTTGTGCAAAATTCTCCAAGCAGAACTGGCCTTTCGCCCCATGGGAACTGTCCAGTGCATCATGGCCATTACTGGTGGAGGCTCACGAGGGGGGAAGGGGCAGAGGGGGCCTGGCAGGCCCCCTGGAGGAGGTTCCCACCGGGTTGGCAGTATGAGAGCTGATGTTCCTCCAGCTGAGTTGAATCTGTTTCTGGAGCCCACATTGAGCTGGAGGCAGAATAAGGAGATCAGCACAGAAGAGACCCCCAGAGCGCAGACCTGGGTAAACCCTAGCTACACCAGGGCTCCCTCTCCCTCTGGCCACTGGGGGTTGAACTCAGAGGCCTTGACCTCTGAGCCCCTTCCCCAGCCCTAGCTTGAAGTTTAGAGACAGGGTCTCATTTAGTTACTTAGCACCTTGCTTTTGCTGAAGCTGGCTTTCAATTCACCATCCTCCTGCCTCAGCCTCCCTAGACGCTGCAATGACAGGCGTCTGACACTTTTTTTTTCTTTTTGAGAGAAATACCTGCAGTGGCCACAGGACAACAACCTTGCACAGATCTAGGCCACCCTGGGTGCTCTCCCTGGTTCCCACCAGTCCCTTGGATCCCAGGCAATGGGATCTTGCTCCTCCAAAAACCAGAGACTTCCTTCCCAGGTGTGCATCCTTATATCAGCTGAATACTCTGCACTTGACAAAAAAAAAGAATAAAAGAAAAAAGACAGATGGTACCTGCTTGTCTTGATGCGAACAAAGCCAATGTGTTTCCAAGCGAGCTCTGGTCTTGTACCCCCAATTCAGTGGTGCAAAAAGTCACATAATATAGAGAAGACTTCTCGTTAAGGGGGGCTCCAGGGTCTCTCTATTAATGAAAATCAATTTGGGTTTGATTGGGAGTCCAGGAAAGCCAAATCCAGGTTTTCGTAATTTGGTTAAGAACTCCATAGATTCGAATGCACCCTGTTCCTCTCTGCCTTAATTAATCATGGAGGCCTCCAGGTTACCTGCCCCCTGGGATCCCAGCTCCTGCTGATAAAAGCGTGGGGGGTCCTTTGTTCTCCATGCATCACCCTGAACCTCCACTTTCCCTTCAGACTCCAACACCTTTGGCAGCATTTAATGGGGGAGCGGTTTAGAAAATTCTGTAATGTACCTAAAGACATTTCCTCATCCGAATGTGATCCTATCAATTTGGTCCTATGTTCCTGTTTAGTATGTTTTATGTTTTTCTATTTTGTTGGTTCTTCTTAGTTATACATGATCATAGAGTCCATTTTGGTAAAATTATCCAAGCATAAAATATACCTTATTCTCCTTAGAACCCCATTCATGTGGGTGAGCATGATTGTTATTGTATTCTGAATAAATGCCATTTTGACTTGAGTGAAAGGGAATCTCAGTGCAGTTTTAACTTGCATTTCCCTAATTACTAGATACATTGCCTTTTTAATATTTATATTTTAAAATATACTTTCTAGTTGGAGTTGAACCCAATACCTTTAATCTATCCATTTATTTTTCTGTGGTGCTGAGGATAGAACCCAGTACCTTGCACGTGCTAGGTGAGAACTCTATGGCTGAGCCACAGGCCCAGCCCCCATTTTCAGTATTTTTTACTTTTGTTTCTCAGTAACAGCAGCCCAGGTCTTTGGGGAACCAGTTTTGCTGCATTTGTGAATTGGGAACATTTCTCTTGAAGAAAGACTGAGACGGTCAAGGCACATGCCCAGGATTCCAGGGATGAGCAGCACACAGTTGTCTTTCCCAGGATGAGGAGAAGCTAATATGGGTGAGAAAAAGGAAAGAGCTGGGGACACTTTTGGGCAAGAAACTCTCCTTCCCCCCATGAGGGAAATTATTCTTGCTGTTAGTTTTCTTATCCCAAATGAGAGATTTTCCTAAGCTACCAGTGAAACTAGATATAATTCCCTGGATGGAGCTCAGATTTGTTTTGAGAGGCAAGGAAAAGTGAATAACCAACCCAGTGGTTCCAATACCAACAACCTAGACCTTGGGCTCCTTGGGGACAAAACCCTGGGGTTTACCCAATAATTAACAATCCAACAGCACCTGACACCCAATTAATGGGAGATGGAGAATTTGATCAGTGGATGTGGGGGTCTGTGGGTGGCCAGCTGCAGGAGCTTGCCTCTGGGGTGCATTCCTTGCATCTGGGAGGTTTTTCAACACCAATGAGATAAACAAAGTTTCTAGAACACTGGCAAAACCATCTGAAATATTCTAGCCAGGAAAATTCATAAGCACTTTAAAAGCATCTTAAGGTTTACCCTCAGTCTAATGTGCCTCAATCCGAATGAAACCATTTGAAAAGAGTTGTCAACATGAAAAGTTTCTGAAATCTGCTGGTTTGTGGATCACTGCAAATCCATATGAGTCCATGGCTAAATACATAAGTAAAAATAGAAATCTAATAATGAGCATTCTCTTATAACTTTCGTCCTGAAAACACTTCCCTATTTGCTTTGATAACTAAATGATCATTTAATCATTACTCTAGCAACACTTGAGGTCCATAAAGAACTGTGGAACATTTCTGGTTGGGACAGAAATGTTGCGATACCAACAAGAAAGTTTCACTGAACCTCAAAGGAGAAGGTTCATAAATAACCAGAATGCAGGAATGCCCACAAAACTTGAAATTGAAACCAAGGGCCTGGGGTTGTGGCTCAGTGAGAGAGCACCTGCGTAGCACCTGTGAGGCACTGAGTTAGATCCTTGGCACCACAGAAAAAAGAAATATATAAAATGAAGGTATCCTGTCCAAATAAAAACTATTTTAAAAAATAAAGATCAGATTTAAAATAAAAAAAGAAAAGCAACTCCCTGCAATGGAGCATTTCTCCTAGACCAGCTTCCTGAACCCCCATATACTAGCATGATATGAGCAAGCTTAGAAAAATGGGTGAGAAATTACAGAACTCTGCTCTGGCCCCATCTCTAGTCTAGCTCCACTTAAATGTCCCTCTCCAAAAAGCAACACCTCAGACCACGTATTTGCTGTCTCTCCCTTTAGAACTTTCTCACATTTTTTCTTTCTTTCTTCTTGTGGTGCTGGGGATTTAACCTAGGACCTTGTGCATGCAGGGCAAGCACACTACCAACCTCACTGAAACCCTGGTCCCTCACGTTTTTTCCTGAATGTGCATCTGTTTTCTAAATAGGTCTGTTCATGCACCTGACAATGATGAAGTTGTTTTCTGCTTTGAAAACCAAGGAACCTTCTTTTTCTGAGCTGATGTCCCTCTCACTCCCTGAAATCCCTTCTCATTACACAACTTCACACAGCAAAAGTCAGACTTGAGCTTTGTAATTGTGTGGGGTATTCTATTGTTTGGGGTCTGATATCACACATATCACTGGAGGGAGGCAACAAGCAGCCATGCACATTTTTTTTAATAAGCAAAGAACAAGGTTTGGTAGCACATGTCGTTAAGGCCAGGAATTTGGAAGGTTGCTTCAGGAGGATATCAAGTCAGAGGCCACAGTTGGCCTCTTAGCAAGACCCTGCCTCAAAATAAAATATTTAAAGTTCTGACACTGGTAAGTCTTCATGAACAATGAAGGGTCAGAATTCCTGTTTTAACAGTCTCCCCTTAGGATGCTGTTTGTAGGTATGTGACTGTTACCTTCCAACAGGACCTAGAGCTGTTGGTGGTGTTCACCTGTATTAATAAATAGATCAAATGAAGTGAGTAAATAAGTAAAGCAATAAAAAATCTGACATTGTTGCTGGTTGTGATCCAAGAGATACAAAGGTTATGTTGTGTTTCTTGTATCTTGTGTTCTTTCAAGAGTGAATTTTCCATAATACGAAGAATGTAATCAAAGTAGAGCAAAGTTTATTGGCCCAGAAATCACTATCAAGAAGGGGGGAGGAAAACAGTCTCTCTGACATCTCTCACCCATTTGATCCTCAAGTTTATAGGAGATGCTGTGGGTGATTCCAGAGGCCTGCCCATTGTCCAATTCCTACTCTTAAGTGGCAGTAGGATGACATCATGTTTGTAGGTTTCTACTCCACATGGTCTTGTCCAGAGATACCAAAGCAATACCCGTGTGTGTGTGTGTGTGTGTGTGTGTGTGTGTGTGTCTTTGTGAATTTTACTATAATACAAATTTTATTATGGCAGCTATTATGAAGACAAACAACAAGTGTTGGCGAGGATGTGGGGAAAATGGTACACTCATACACTGCTGGTGGGACTACAAATTGGTGCAGTCAGTATAGAAAGCAGTATGAAGATTCCTTGGAAATCTGAGAATGGAACCACCATTTCACACAGCTATCCTGTGGAGCCAACCTAGATGTCCTTCAGTGGATGAATGGATAAAAAAAATATGCATTATATATACACAATGGAATTTTATTCAGCAATAAAAGAATAAAATCATGTGAGTTTGTGGGAGATTATGGTCTTTTCCTTTTGGTTTCTGACTTTTAGGGAACAGAGTTTTTCTGAGATTCTCACCAGTATCTTTGCCTTTGTCAAAGGGGTATTGCAACTTACTTCTGTTTCTTGCTGTCTAACTTTTGTGGTTTTCCAATATGAGGAATGAGTTAGTAGTGGATTTTAAGTAGATATTTTAAATGTAGGAGTTCACTAATTACTATTAGAAGGAACAGATGAGCTCAGAACAGTAATAAAATTTAATATCATCAGTTATTTATGTGCATAAGAAAATAAGTAGTAAAAATAAAATTAAAAACAGTTCTACTAACCATAATATCAAAAGGAAAATACTTGGAAATTTTTCAAGAAATGTGAACACTTTAAATTTTAACATGGCTTGTTTTTAGAAAATATAACATTATCCCTAAGCCACCTTCTTTTTTGTGGTGACCTTAATTCATAGAAAAATGATAGCAATTAAAAACTTTCCCCTGTGATCCTGAGTACAGGACTTAGATATGGTCTACCAGTGAGCTCTATCATCATCCCATTCTTATTTTTCTTTGAGATATCGTTTTGCCAAGTTAGTGAGGCTAGACTTAAAGTTGTGACCCTCAAGGCTTGACTTCCAGGGCACCTGGGGTTACATGCATGTTCCATCACAACCCTGGTAGGGATTAGTCTTTTTTGTTTTCTTTCGTTGTGGTTGACAGCATACCTTATTTTATATATTTATTTTTATGTGGTGCTGAGGATTGAACCCAGTGCCTCACATGTGTTAGGCAGGTGCTCTAACCCTGACCCCAGACCCAGGGATTAAATTTGTGACTTTAATATTATAGGTTGGCTTAGGATAATATCTAGGTTTGCAAACTTGTATAATGTCCCCATTTTGTGAGTAGAAGGTAGAGGCCACAATGAGAGAAAATGTCTATTTTTATCTTTGGAAGAGGAACATCAACTGTGGATTCACCTGCAACTTACTATTTGAGGATTTCCCAGATATTAAAAATATAAGCAAAAGAGACAGGAGATAAAGGCTCTGAGGAAGGGGGACTAAGTATTTCAAATTATGAGGCATCAGACTGAGAAAAACAATGCTAAGGTAGCTGGGTATGGAAAATACGGTCCCTCACATTTAACTGTAGGATCAGGATCCCAGAAGATATATAAGAAAACAAACAATTTACTGGGTACATTTTAAAAAGATGATCATGGATAGGACTTGGTAGGAAGTCATCAATATCACACCTCCCCACACGCCCACACACATTACTTAGCTTTTACCTCTTCTCCATTTTAGCAGTCAAGTCAACATCTACTCCTCAAGGTGCATTGTTGCATGAAGAGAAAGGACTGAGCCACAGTTCCCTGGAGATCACAATGGGCACATCTTTGCCTAGCTTATGGCAGAAACTATCAAAGGAATGGCAGAGTTCAGGAACATCTCTGTCTCCTTTCTCTCACAAACAAATAACTAGAGATTTCAATTATGAATAGATGGATGAAGTGAACTTTGGAGTATTGGGCCAAATATTTGGAACACTGAAAATATAAATGTTCACCAGCCTAATGTCTTATTTCTTTTTTATCTTTGATTTTCTTTTTAATGCTTTGGATTGAGCCCAGGGGTACTCAACCCCTCAGCAACATTCCTGATCTTTTTTTGTAATTTAGTTAGAGACAGGTTTTTGCTTAGTCCTTTCCCAAGTTTCTGAGGCTGGCTTTGTATAGCCTCCAGAGACACTGGGATTGCAGTCATGCACCACCACACCTTGCTAATGTTTTATTTCATTTTTTACACAAGAGTAGTTTTTCATGTAATATAACCTACTGAATGCTCTCAAAATATTGCACTTTGTGAAAGACTCAAAGAGATAGCTTATTAACTTTATATTAACAAACTTAAAGAATATGATTTTTCTTATGCCTTGGCTTCTTTTCATTTGATAAAATCAGGTTAGGACATAGTTTTCTAGTTTCTTTATTCTCTTTTTTTGGGGGGGTATACTAGGGATAGGTCCCAGTATCATTCAACCACAAAGCCACTGACCCAGTCATGTTTAATTTTTTTTAGAAACAGGGTCTCACTGAGTTGTATAGGTCCCTATTAACTCACTGAGTCTGTCTTTGAACTCGTGAGTTTTCTGTCTCAGCCTCCCAAGCCATTGGGATTGCAGGTATATGCCCCCAGTCCCAGTTTCTTTATTCTTTTGTAGTTGTTGCTTTCTTTTGTTACATAAATTCAAGTTGAATAACAGTATGTTTAACAATACAGATATAGAGAAAAGCCAGTGATGTAGGTAAGCAATTGAACATATCCACCAGAAAGTATATTATGTATTCACCATGGTGTATTACTCAGCCATCAATACAAACTCCTCTAATGGTCACCAAAATAGATGAAATTGGATGATGCCATGCTAAGTGAAGACATACACAATAGTTTCACATCTTATATGTTAACTAATATAATATCATGTGCAAGTACAATAGTGATTAGTATGGCTGAGGAGTGTGTGTGGGGCATCAAGGGCAGAAGACGATGTTTGGATATTATGAATACATGCATATATATATACATGCATATATATAAACATCACACTGAATCCCATAAGTATGTGCAATTGCTATGTGATGACAAAACACATCATCTCTCATAATTATCAAATTCTACACTAAGAACACAATCCTGCTGTTTTTTGGAATTCCAGTACATGATGTGATATTATTGTTGATGCTCCCTGATAAAAACCAGGCTCTCCCTACACATCCATTCTATTTTCTTCCAGGCTCTGAACATAGAGTATACAATATATTTTTGCATCTGAATCATCTCACGTTTCCTAAAGTCCTTAAGTTTGTCTGTGTTATTGGAGAATATTCTTTTGTTTCTGGGGTTTCAACCCAGGGTTGCCTTACCAGTGACAGAGATCCACCATCATTTTCTTTTTCAGTTTTAAGACAGAATGTGGAAGATCTCTGCAGGTGTCTGTGAGTGTGCTTCCAGAAGGCTGATTCAGAAAGCATGGGGGATACCTGTAATGAACATATATATTGGTGTTCAATAAGTTTGATTTGGAAAAAAGCAAGAGAAGCAGTCACTTGCTTATGCTCCAAGCTTCTTGAAGTCCCCTTTGTGGACTTCCACCATTGGCTCTACTTGGGTCTTTTTAAAAAAATTTCTTTGTTTTAATTAGTTATCCATGACAGTATAATGCATTTATATACTTTGAAATATCATACATAGATGGGATATAATTTCTCATTTTTCTGAGTAAACATATTGTAGAATCACATGGGTCATACAGCCACATACATACATAAAGGACTAATGTTTGTTTCATTCTCTTTCTTATTCGCACACCCCCTGCCTTCCCCTCCTTTCACTTTGCTCTACCTAATGGAAGTTAATGCTATTTTTTTCTTTTGCATTACAATTCTTAATACACATATAAATCACAATTTTGTATCTTTTTTATGTAACGTATGTTGACACCCAATTCAAGTCTTCATACATTTACTTTGGATGATGTTGTCCATTACATTCTACCATCCTTGCTAATCCCTGTCCCCTTCCCTTTTCCTCCCACCCCTCTGCCTTATCTAGAATTCATCTATTCCTCCTATGCTCCCCCTGCGTACTCCACTATGAGTAAACCCCCTTATGTCAGGGAAATATTCAGCATTTGTTTTTAGAGGGGGGGGGCATTGGTAACTTCACTAATCATTATCTTCTCCAACTTCATTCATTTACATGCAAATGCCACGATTTTATTCTTTTATTGCTGAGTAAAATTTCATTGTGTATATATATGCAACAATTTTTATCTATTCATCCACTGAAGGGATTCTGTGTTGGATCCATAGTTTAGCTATTCTGAGTTGTGGTGCCATAAACATTGATCTGGCTGTGTCCCTGTAGTATGTTGTTTTTAAACCTTTGTGCTTAGACTGAGGAGAGGGATAGGTGGGTCAAATTGAGGTTCCATTCCTATATCTCCAAGAATTCTCCATTCTACTTTTCAAATTGGCTGCACCAATTTGCAGTCCCACCAGTAATGTATGAGTGTACCTTTTCTCCACATCCTCACCATCACTTATTGTTGTTTCTTTTCATAATTGCTGCCATTCTGATGGAGTTAGATGAAATCTTAAAGTAGTTTTGATTTGCATTTCTCTAATTCCTAGAGATGATGAGCATTTTTCATATATTTATTGATTGTATATCCTCTCCTGAGAAGTATCTGTTCAGGTCCTTAGCCCCCACTTGTTGATCAGGTTATTTGTTTTTTCATCTACCAGGATCATTTAAGTCCTCTATCCACGACCACAGCTGCTTCATTTGCTTCCTTATATTGTGAAGCTTCCAGCTCCTTGGACTGACCTGTTACCAGTTTCCCAGTGTTGCCATCCTGTAGGCAAACATTTGGTGACTATTCCTCTCATGATTATGTGAGTAAATTTAATAAGCTCCCTTCTGTATACACATGTACATTTTGTGTGTATTCTATTTTTCTGAAGAATCCTAAATATACAGGAATATTCTCAAGGTCTAGGTCATATTGCATCTCTAGTTATAATTTTTTTTTAAAAAACCCTTATAGTTTTTGAATGTCTATTCAAATTTATATTCCTGGCAAGGATTTCCAAATGTTTCCTTTTCTGCATATCCACTGCAGTATGTGTTACCTACCAACATTTTGAGGATTGAGTCCACAAGCGTGTGGTTATATCTAATTGTGATATAACCTAACCTGAAAGCATAAAAATTCCAGAAGAAAAAGAGAAAATTTTTTTTGCCATTGGCGTTGGCAATGGTTTAGATAGAATATGCTGAGACTGGGCAAGGAATAACAGCTGAGACTATATAAAGCTAAAAATGCTTCCATACAGCAATGGAATCAATCAATGAAATGTAAAAGTAGACTGGGTTAAAGAAAACCGATTCTAGCCCCATGTCTAAAAAAGTTCAACATCCAAAATATAAAAAACTTACACAACTCACCAAAATTTAATATAAACCCCTCATAACCTAATTTAAATATGGTGAACTACTTAGATTCTGCCCTGAAAATTAAACAAGAGTGTAAAGACATATGAAAGTTACTCAAAATTACATATTAGGCTACATAAAATGATAATTTAGCTTTTCTGCTTTATTTGTCTCACAGGATTATGGGTGTACACTCTTCATCATTCACGGAGCATCTTGAGATCAATTAGCAAAATGCCAGGTTCTCATTTACCCACATTATGCTTTCTAATTATTCCATCTTAATTGACAAGAAAATCTCGAGCTTGAAAACAACAAAATATAGATAAATTGCTAGATAATCATCAACTTTGAAAATTACTTCAGAAATCAATACATTAGTAGATCCAGATGTGAAGAAATATAAAATAGACCTACAAATCAACATTTAACTTTACAACTGCTGAAAAAATACTTGAAGTTATGCTGATATGGGAGCACATGCCACTAGTCTTCACTACCTCAATGCCACGGCAGGAGAAGGATTTAGGCTAAGGAATTTGAGGCCAACCTGGCAAAATCTCAGCTCTAAAACCTGACCAACCAAAAAAACAAACAGTAATCACATTTTTAAAAAGGAGCCTTCACGGGTGATTTCTATGAAACATGTAATAAGGATCAGTAACAATAATTCATGATCACGTCTAAATGTAGAAGAAGAAAATTGACTAATTCTTTCTGTAAGGCCAGAAATATTCACTAACACAGCATAAGTATGAAAATTGCAGACCATGTATATGTATTCTATATATGTCAGTTAAGTTATTTATTGTGTTATTGAGCTCTATACTTTTTTTACTCAACTTTTGTTTGGAAGATCTCTCCAGTGGTGAGATTTGTGTTAAAGTCATCCCAGATCATGTTGTGGTCAATTTCACTCTTGAACTTGAGAAGAGTTTGTTTGAAAATAGGTGCGCCATTGTTTGGGGCATATATATTTATTATTGTTATGCCTTGCTGGCGTATGGTTCCCTTGAGCAGTATGAGATGTTCTTCTTTATCTATTTTGATTAACTTTGGCTTGAAGTCTACTTTATTTAATATAAGTATGGAGACCCCTGCTTGCTTTCAAAGTTCATGTCAGTGGTATCTTTTTTCCAATCTTTCACCTTCAGTCTGTCTTTTCCTGAGTCTCCTAGAGGCAGAATATAGTTGGATTTTTTTAAATCCAGGCTACTAGCCTATGTCTTTTTCTGGTGTGTTAAGCCACTAACATTTAAGGTTACTATTGAGACATGGTTTGTATTTCCAGCCTCCTTGTTTATTTTTGCTACTTGACTTGAAGTGTTAATTATTGTTTAATTTTTAATTGGTATCTACATATAAAATTCAACATTTTAATTGAATATATGTAGTGTTCAAATTAGTGCAATTTCTACCTTCTAAAATATCATTTTGATGTTTGAAATGTGTGAACTCTTTTTAGAATGTCCACAGTCTAATAATTACTTATACATTTCAAACTATGTGCTATAAAACCTAAGAGTTACTTTTTAGTCTTAACTGCTTTTTGGCATTCCTTGCCAACTCTCTCTTATAACAGATATAAAAAAAAAGTTCTCTTTTTTGTTTTTTTGTGATCAACTTTCTCAGCTTCAACATATGAGTACAAACATACAGGATTTGTGAAATATGAAAATCACTAGAAAAAGACAGTCTCCCATGGTAAATCCAGAAAAAAGAATATAAGTTTAAAAGTTGGAAACTATAATCCCAGTGCTTTGTAAGGCTAAAACAGGAGAATGCCGAGTTCAAATTCAGCAGCAGCAAGGCTCTGAGCAACTTAGTGAGATGCTGTCTCTAAATAAAATACAAAATAGGAGTGAGGATGTGACTCAATGGTTGAGTGCCCATGAGTTTAATCCCTGGTACTCCCCAAATATTTTAGGGTTCACATTTAATCACTAGCCCTTAGTTATTTTTGGTGAGATCTATATATAAATGTCATATGCCAATTCTTATGAATTTATTTTTTATGTTAAATATTATATAAATATTCTTACAGTATAGGCTTAAATTGATCTATATTAGCATGTAAAAATAACTTAAAAATTGTTTTAGATGTAGCTGAATGCCTGCAATCCCATTGGCTCAGGAGTCAGAGGATTGCAAGGCCAAAGTTCAGTAACTTAGCAATATTTTTCCCCAATATACAAATGGCTGGTGATATAGTTTAATGACTAAGTGCCCTGGGTTCAATCTGTGGTACAAATAAGAGGAGGTAGGTTTTAAAATTGCCTTGTCTCAACAACAAAAACAAATGTGAAATTTAAAACCAAAAACTGCATTCTATCACTTTTCTGTGACAAACAGAATTTGCTTTAATTTATTTTAAACATTTGAATCCTACACCATCCAAGTTTTCTAACTCTCAATAAATGACATGTTTTAATTACGTGTGTCTCCAGGCCATTAGATGAATTTAAGGTCAGTGTAGCTGAGGAAAATGCAGTCATACAAACTGGAGTGTGCAGGTGCCATGAATTTGCAGTAATAGTCAAGAACTCATGGATGGGTTGTTCATTGCCTTGAAACTGTTGGAAAATTGTTTTCTGATGGTAAATTTCTGTATCAGACCCTTTTCTGATAGTATGCTTCAAAGAAAGGGACACAATTTCATGCAATAATGAGAAGAACTAATCTTCAAACAGATAGTGGCCAGGAGAAATAACAGTCTGGTCATTCTGCTAGCTCCAGTCTTGAACCACAATCATCACTAAATGATGTTCATCAAGTATATATGGTTAAAATTGTGTAAATGTACCATGGTAGTGTTGTGAAGAAATATCTATAGTAATGTCCATCCTGAGCTATGTACCTTTTCAGCTGTGCACATTATGCCTGGCACAACATAGTCTAGGAGATCATGAGACATAACACAAGCTTTCTAACATCAGGGAGGTAATCTGAGAAACACCCCTCAAACTAGGGTCTACGGAGTGATGCTTTGAGCTTGGTCCAGAAATGCACTATTGTCCTGTGCACTCATGTCCTTTATGCACTCGAGAAATCAAGCTGCTCCCTAGAGTGGGCATTCTGTGTGGAAGGATATGTAAATCACAAGGAATTAAACATAGATTTTTGAAATAGGTTACATTTGAGACATTCACATATGGTAAGAAGAAGAAAAGGCCAAGTGAGGAGATGAGGAAAAAACAGATCACACATGAGAAAGAAATTTTCAAAAAAAAAAAAATCAGAAGTTTTGTTGGTTAGAGCTGATAGTAAAGACTCCCTCTAGTATCTGGACCCAGGAAGGAGCCATGTTAGATATGGTGCTGTCACTAAAGTCAGGGGTGGCTGTATGATACATGCACCATCATCTGTGTTGCAAACATCTAGTGAGGACTGCTCAGGCAGTGGAAACAGGCTGGTGGTCCAGACAGAAGTAGAAAGAATTACAGGAGAAGAATACCCCACTGCAAGTTAGGGTTATCTGGACCCCCTGGGTGGGCACATTCCAGGGTGAAAGTGAGAGGAAGAAGCATCTCTTCTCCCATATGCAGTGTGAGCACCATCCTGCTCATAACAGGAGAGGAAATAGGATCTGTCACCCCTAACAACACATGTGCAGACTTACACCTTGGGGTTGTCCTCATCACAGAGCTCAGCTTCATCAGCACGGCCAACCCTCCCATGTCCTCTTTGAATAAACTAAGAGACAAAAGGGAGATAGAGATTTGATACTGGTCTTGCTTCAAGCAAGTGGGCTTGTGACTGATGTCAGCCTAAGCAGAAACCTCTTACATGTGGCTCTTAGTGTGCTGGGAATCTATGAAAAGCACTAGAAAGAAATAACTGACACCTCAGAGAGGGCGACACCATCACCCAGCCCCTCTGCTGCAAAACACACCCTCCAGTAACATGATGAGCAAACCCTTGGCAAGACTTGACTGAATTAATGGCAGCTCTTTGTGAGAAGTAGATATGAGAACCATTTCTTGCTTTTGTAAATTGTCAGGGTTTTAAAATACAGCTCAGGGTTAACACTTACAGCTATGATATTTGTATTACTATCATTTTAAATTTTTCCTGAGAAAAGCCACTAGAAGAGAAATTGTTCTTTAAAGTCAAGAAAGAAGAAGCCCCAGAGGTGCTGCTCTGTGGGCACAAGTGCATGGAGTAGGCATACAGGACATAGGTTAATGGTGTCTGCGTGGCAGGCCACTCCCCATGCTAGGCGTGTGAGTTGCAAACTGCTTACCCCATTGGCACAGCTCTGGGCACGAGGCCATGTGTTGCACACCCACTCTTTGTTCACAACAAGGACAGTTAGCACACATTGCATTGGTGGCTGTCTATATTTTTCTTAGGCACTGCCTGAGTACATATACATTGTAACTGCACAATAAAATCGGGCCTGCTTCCTGATTGGTCTCTGGAGGACTTGATTAGAGACCCCACAGCCACACTCTCCTCTACTCTGTTCTGTGGACCAACTCAAGGATGAGAGAGCCCATGCACTTTTCTGCAGACCCCAAGCTCTGATTCTGGGAAACCTTCACGATCCTGCAGGAGAGTCATTTTCCCCTGACTGATGTTGCGATGGAAGAGTCAAGTTCAGCTTTCAGCTTTCCTGCTTTATCTTGCTTTGTGTGTCTTAGGGTCACATTTATCTGTGCATGCTAATGACATGAAAAATTGAATTTTGAAAAAAAATCTGAAAGTGACCAGGGCAGGATGGGTTTCAAGTGTCTTGAATGTTCCTCTAAGCAAAATTGAATTTACACATTTCCATTATTAGATATTTCAAAAGGTTTTTAGTGATTAAAACAGAATGGACTAATACATAAAAATATTTTTTCGAATTCTTGTGAATTATATTCACAAGCCTATAATTTGCCACCATGAATTGGAACTTACCAGCAAATTTATTTGATTTTCTAAAAGACTTAATGTACTTCCTTTTGATCACGGTCTCTTGTTTGACATTTACCAATTGAAAGTTCTTAACCATGTGAGATTCCATTTTATAAAATGAGGTTTTAAACATAGAACCTCATTTCCATCTAAAGATTTCAAAATGTACAATTACTGAAACAATAATTGTTCTATGAGTTATGAAGATGACCAAAGAAAGATGATCAATCAAAATATTAAAACTTATTAATTCCCTTGTATAAGTATACAAATTAGTAGTGTTTAAAATCTCTACATGACATACCATATGTAAGTTATGTCCCATTAAGTTATTAAATTGAAAAATGGAGAAGTAAACCTGACATTCCCTATAAGAAAAATTGACTCATTTAAGCAGGATCTCAAAGAAGCAAACATTTTTAGAAGACAATATCCTCATTACTCCATACAGGACATGTTCCTCTGGGCTCCAACAGTCCTAATGAGCTCAGAGGACCATGTTCTGTATGGTGCAATGAGGATATTGTCTTCTAAAATGTTTGCTTCTTTGAGAAGCAAAGAAGCTACTGGGAAACCTCACTAGTAGATTGAATTACTTCCTTCAATACCCTTTTTAGAATCCACACTAACTCTGCTTCTGACAACACAGAGGTATTTTGTCACCTGAAAAAGCTGAGCAGAGCACAAACACTTATAAGTTTTATGAAAAGGATGTTTTTAAGTTCTGTCTCTGCAGATTTGTAATTTTAATGTCTGTAGAAAGGCAAGAAGTTCCCACTGGAGAACACAGAACTGTGGCTTCCCCAGTGGGACATGTCATCTCTCTTAATTTTATTGTCTTCTCTGATGAATAACAGCAATCCAAGAGATCTGGTCTTCAAACCCTTAAAGTTTCCTGGACACATCTGAAAAAGGATCTTGACTGAGATAATTTTCTTATGTTGATAAGAAAACTTAAATTACTCTAATTCTGGTCCTAAAATCAAATTAGTCCAAACCTGTCCCACAACTCATAATGCCTCTATTTTGATGTGAGGGACTCCTGGCACCCCCATAATTTTCCTGAAGCCCTGAAGTGTGTGATGGGCCTCTCTGTTCCTAGTTTGCACATGGAGCACACCTTCTTAGAGGTAGTGATGGTTTTGTAAGTCATCCTTTTGAAAGTGACAGTCCTGTGGCTCAAGCTCTAAGTGAAAAATTAAAATTAAGAAGAGGAAGAACTGTAGGTCACATGTTGTAGAAATCACAGGCAGATGGAATCTAGTCAGAGCCGAGGCAGAGTCTGAGCTGGAGTCCACTCTAAAAAACCTACATGATCAACTCCACCTTCTCTGAGAGAAAACCATGTAAAAAACAGGCTCAGTCTCCTGGGTACTGTATATAAGTATGCATAAAAACATTAAAATGCTATATTAAAAAGGATCCCCATTATCTGGAGTCAAAAGAAAGGACAGATATTTCAAGCAGACCCACTTATATTCCAGTTGTAGAAATCAGAAGATAGTTCTTGAACACTGCCATTATCAACATGTGAAGGTTAAGTACAAGCATGATAATGAATTAAACATTTGTTTTTTTCTAGAGGTAATGAAAACTTTGACTAAATGGAAATATATAAAATGAAAACTAATATTCACAGAAATTTCACATGGATAGGATAGGGAGGTTGGAAAACTGAAGAAGAAAATCACAATAATTGCCAAACATGAGACCTCCAAAGCTACATGAGAGCGAAACATAAAACAGGAAAAGGCTGCAAGTCATTGAACAAGTATTTCAGCACACGCACAGTTAGGAAAGAGACTTCAAGGGCAGAGAAAAAGTATCCTCTCATGCAGCTCCCATCCTGGACCAGCCTCATGAAAGTTTTATGCCTTTGGTGAATTAAACTCCACCTTACTCCCTGGCATAGCCCATTAATTACCAAGATGCCACCTTCAATAGTGTCCCTCATATACACTAATCTCCTGGGAGGCTTCTGAATGAGCCATGGCACAGGGTTGGCCAGTACTCCCTACTGTGTGGAGCCAAGAAGAGCTCTTTAGAGAGGTGGAGAATTGCAGACCACACCTTTGTTGTAATGTGGAAATGCTGTTAATTAGGTGTTGTTGACTCCAATCTCTTTGTAGCCATGATTTTTCATAGAGAGAAAAATAATTTCATTGCTATTTGTGATGATTAGGCCAAAAATACTGAACAAGTGGGTTCCAACCAGTTCAAGAAGGCTCTCTGGGGAGCTGGGCATGGTGGTATTTGCCTGTAATCTCAGCAGCTTGCAAGGCTGAGGAAGGAGGGTCATGAGCCAGCCTCAGTGAAAAAAATTTACTAAGCAGATCAGTGATATCTTGTCTCTATATAAAATAGGGATCGGGATGTGGTTCAGGGGTTGAGTGCCCCTGAGTTCAATCTTTGTCATCATACCCCCCCAAAAAAGAAGAATGTCTGGGGAGCGAGTCTCAGGCTTTGGATTTATAACAGCCTTTATGGAGGTTCTAGAGTGTAGAACTAGTATAGGGTAAGTGTTATGAACCAAGCTCTGGGGTGGATGTGCATGCATTTGAATCCAGGCTTTTATATATATATTTATATATATTATAAATTTGATGTTGATCTACTGATGGAATATTTCCTGCACAAGGCATGTATGTGCTTTATTTAAAGTCTGAAAGAGTAGATATATATTTTAAATAAGCTGAAGCTACATATTGAAAAATAATAGTCATCAGAAAATCATGTATGTGAAGCTAGATCATTTCATGAGTCTTTAGAACATGTAGTTCTAAAAGAAACAATAAAACTGAAACATTCATGAACTTGGGATACCATTTAAAAATCTGAGGTGAATGTTGGTCCACAATCTGACTTCCATAACAAGACCCCTACAGCACAAGTATTAAAAATCAAGAGTAAGTAAAGGGGATAGATTCAAACTAAAAAGCTGCTTTTCAGGAAAAGAAACAATAATGTGAAAAAAGAAGCTACAGATTTTATACAAATCTTTACCACACGTAATTCAGAAATAGCACTAATGTTTAGGGTATATAAAGAACTCAAAATTAACACAAACAACAACAACAATAACCAATTAACAAATGGACTCAGTAACTGAACAGACAATTTCACAAAAGAAATATAAGCCATTAGCAAATATATGAAAAAACATTCCACCTATCTAGCAAGTAGGAAAATGTAAATCGAAATTACTTTAAGATTTTATCTCACATCAGTCAGAATGGCAATCATTAATAATACAGGCAACAATAAATGTTGGTGAGGTTGTGGGGAAAAAGGACCACTCACACATTGCTCATGAGATTGACTCCAAATTGGTGCAACCACCATGGAAAGCAGTATGGAGACGCCTTGAAAATCCAGAATGGAACCATCATTTGACCCAGCTATCCCTCTCTTTTGACTATACCCAAAGGACTTAAAAGCAGCATACTAGAGGGAAACAGCTGCACCAATGTTTACAGCAGCACAATTCACAATAGATAAACCATAGAACCAACCTATGTCTCCTTCAACAGATAAATGGATCAATAAAATGTGATATATATAATTTTCCGTACCAATGGAATATTACTTAGCTTTAAAGATGAATGAAACTATGCCATTTGGTGGTAAAAGGAGAGAGTTGAAGAATATCATGCTAAGTGAAATAAGCCCCAGCCCGACCTCCCCCCCCTCCAGACACACAGAAACACAAAGGCCAAATGTTCTCTCCAATAAGTGTATACTAATTCACAATGGGGGTGGGGAAAAATAGTTATTTAGATTAAGTAGAGATGATTGCAGAGAGGGCAGGGATTATGGGGATAGAAATGATAGTAGAATGAAACAGACATTACATATAATACATAATATATAGAGATGCTAAAGCACTCAACTAGGGAGGGGGAGAGAATAGAAATTCAGTGGATTAGACAAAGTTGGATTGAAGAAAAGAAAAGGGAAATAGGAGTACAAATGACAGTAGAATGAATCAGACACAACTTTTCAATGTTTATATATTAATACACCACCAGGGAAGGTCCATACCATGTACACCTCAAGAATGAAATGCTAACTAAAATGAGTTTTACTCCATGTATAATATGTCAAAATTTGCTCTACTATCATATATACCTAAAAAGAGTAAGAAATTTAAAAAATGACAAGGGAAAATTTGTATACCGAGAAGATTTGTGAGTTAAAAACTTTTCAATGAATGGTAATGTCATTAAGGTTCAGTAAAAGTATAAAAGAGTAACTTGAGCCCCTACAAAACAACAATGTAAATAGAATTGCCCAAGTCAGTCTGCGCAACTATCATTTATCACAAAATTTTTGGTTTACAACTCTTTTCTATTTGTTTTACAAAGCAGCACAAAAACAATACCTACAAGTTGAGCAGAGAGGAAACATTACATAGCAGTGTTATGAATACTATGAATAGTGCTGTGGGCACTCAAAGAAAGCATTCTCAATTTCCTCCCCCATGCAATAAAAAATTATGCAGTTGAAGGATATGCTAGTTACTGATTAGAAAACACATACATGTGTTTGTGACATTCAGTATGTGGGCAGCTGGTCAACTTGGCAGGTCAGATTCAATAGATTAGAAAGACACACTCATCACACAAGACAGTGTTTCCTTGAGTAATACTATGAAAGCAAGAGAGAAAGAAAAAGTGAAAGACAAAGGCAACTGTATTCCCAGACTAGGAAAACCCCAACACTGAACCTATGTACTGGGGAATCCCAAAGAGCTTTTCAGGGTCCTGACTGGGAAGTGCTGGGCAGAGCATCCTCTCCACAGGTCAGAGTCTGAAGTCTTGTTCTAACTTGTATTGAAAGTGAGGCCAAATAAATACAAGTTAGAACAAAGAAAACTTCATTCCATCATCTTGCATGACCTGGTGATCCCCTGAAGGACACTAAGTCCTCCCAAGAACAGGTCAGATCCTAGAGGATCGAGTGATAGCCTTGAGATGACTAAATAAATTAGGATTCCAATGAGTGAGCCACCTAGCCAGATGCATTGAGAAATCAGCATTCTTTATCTGTTTCATCAAGGACTTCAGACATTATTCAAATAAGAAAAGGGAAGATCTTTAGTATTTTCCTTTGACCTCTAGGACTGAATCTTCCCTCCTGGCCTTATAAAGAGTTTAAACTCTTATATGTAAAATAAAGCCAGTTTTCTGCATAAAATAATGTGGAGATAAGCATGAAACCTAGAGATTTACCCTTTGGAATAAAGAATGTTGTGAATATTATTCTCCTAGAACTTATCATTATATTTCAATAGTTATTTTTCCAAATAAAGTTAAATGAAATGTTGGTGGGTGGTGTTTTTTTGACCCAAAAGGCTCACATATGAAGAGAATATTGTGTTTTTACTTTTTGAACAGGACTTGTAGATGAGAGTCTAAGGTTTATTTCAATCAAAATTGTGTTTCTCTCTCTGTGGTGTCATGGGCTCTTGGAGCTACAATATCTGAGGAGGGACATCGTTAGTTTATAGTATCTTATAATTACTGGGTTGCAGAGGGTTCTGGGAGACCATGACAAATGCTATCTATCATATAATTCAATAAGTATAACAAACATTATATTCTGAATTATTAAGTAGAACCAAAGGGTCTACAAAATCGAAATACATAATGAAATAAAGAATGTGCAGTCACAAATGCTCCTACAGTATGTCTTTCTTTTTACAGTCATTGTTTTACATGTTTCTAGTTTTGGATACCCAGTAGAAAATTTAACTAAAGAAGTGGTCCCAAATTGTGATATTTTTCCTACACTAGAGGTGAGCATAGTCACCTCAGTGATGAACGTCATAGAATTCATGAGGAACTGCATTGTTTCTTCAGTCCAAGAGTCAGGATGGGCCTATGGACCATGTGGATTCCCCTGGAAACAGTAAGACTATTTCCCCCTTCAGCAATCCTCCTTTATTGCCTGAATATGCACTACGCACATTGGCTCTTAGTCTCTTGGGTATTTCTCCTCTCCCTGATTGGGAGCTTGTATAACTCTCTGGAGTTATAGATCCCTTAGGGTGTACTGCTACTCTATAAGGTGAAATGTTAAACTCATAATTCAAACTAGGGATATCTGGGCATTATTTTAGTATCCCTAGGTCTTTCCTATAACTCTCTTAATTTTCCCATAATTACAAACAAGAGAGTATATAATTTACATGAATAATATTCTCCAAATAATACTTGATTAAACATATGAAATAATTAATGGAGACGTTATAGCATTATTTACCCAATAGAATGTTTTACTATTGCATCGATCCATTAGCAAAGTGAATCGTGGGAGATGTGTGACCTAATAACATCATTAAATGCATGACAAGGTTAACATTAAGAAATTCACAGTTTATTTAGCAACAAATTGCATCTGTAATGAAATATAAGTAAAAACGCTCTGTAAAACTGGCATGGTGGACCATGCTGCGACCCTAGGGATGTGAGAAGTTTGCAAGTTCAAAGTCAGGCTCCATAATTAGTGAGGACTTATGCAACTTAGCAAACCCTATCTCTAAATAAAAAAGAAAAAAATTAGAGGATGTGGTTTTCTGATTAAGTGCCCCTAAGTTTAAGGGGCTCTGAAAATTTTAAATTTTAAATTTCATATAAATCTTAAGAAACTTCTGAAATAATCAACTCTGAGAATTATTATTTCTCCAGTTGTGAAAAATGAGACTCTTTACTAATTGTTGATTTATACTAAAATTATATCCTTTTAGGGATGCACAATTCTATACTTGTATTTCCTTATTTCTACAATATCAGCTAAAGATGCTAGAAAATTTTCAGCAAATGTCAAAAGCAATTACCCATTTTCTACATTTAAATGATTCTTCTTTCCACCTAGGTCCCAAATACTTCAAGGGATGGGCTATAGATATGAAACTTACTACAATCTTTATATTTGTCAAGCTGTTTTTGTAAATATTTTGCTCTTATCTAAGGTACACACTTTGGAAAAATGCTACTCCACATTTGCTACAGATATGAGGACAGAAATTTTAAAATGTTGGAAATTTGAATACAGTCTTGGACACATTCTTTGGGTTTCCATATGCTATAAATCCTCCAGTGTTTTAAAAATGTTTGATCAATGGCCAAAAGCTTTGCAAAAATTTTTCCTCATGTTCTCTCACTCATATGAATGCTGAGTTGCTGAGTAGAATGTGAACAACTTTTGGAGACTCTGTCACCTATTTTACATTTATATCATTTCTGTGCTATCATGTCTCTGGTGTGAAATAGTGTTGAACTACTGTGAAATAAGGGTTGACTCATCCTCAAAGACACTGATGCAATGTTTTCATTGTAAAACTTCTCTCCAGTATAAAATCTATAATGTTTAGTAAGATGTGATCTTCAATATTAAAAGCTTTGCCATTCTTCACATTTATAGGATTTCTCTCTAGTATGGGTTCTCTGGTGTCGAGTAAGTGATGATTGTTGATTAAAATCTTTGCCACATTCTCTACATTTGTAGGGCTTCTCTCCAGTGTGGATTCTCAGGTGCCGAGTAAGTACTATTTTTTTATTAAAACTTTTGCCACATTTTTTACATTTTTAGGGCTTCTCTCCAGTGTGGATTCGCTGGTGCTGAGTAAGTGATGATATGTGATTAAAATTCTTGCCACACTCTTTACACTTGTAGGGCTTCTCTCCAGTGTGGATTCGCTGGTGCTGAGTAAGTGATGATTTTTGACTGAAACTCTTGCCACACACTGTACATTTGTAGGGCTTCTCTCCAGTATGAATTGTGTTGTGGTAATGGAGATGTGATTTTGTACTAAAACTTTTTCCACACACTTTACATTTGTAGGGCTTCTCTCCAGTGTGGATTCGCTGGTGCTGAGTAAGTGATGATTTTTGACTGAAACTCTTGCCACACACTGTACATTTGTAGGGCTTCTCTCCAGTATGAATCCTGTTGTGGCAATAGAGATGTGAGTTTGTATTAAAAGTTTTGCCACACACTTTACATTTGTAGGGCTTCTCTCCAGTGTGAATTCGCTCGTGCTGAGTAAGTGATGATATGTGACTGAACCTCTTGCTACATATTTTACATTTGTAGGGCTTCTCTCCAGTATGAATCCTGTTGTGGCAATAGAGATGTGAGTTTCTATTAAAAGCTTTGCCACACTCTATACACTTGTAGGGCTTCTCTCCAGTGTGGATTCGCTGGTGATGTGTAAGTGATGATTTTTGACTGAAACTTTTGCCACACAATTTACATTTGTAGGGCTTCTCTCCAGTATGAATCCTGTTGTGGCGATCAAGATGCGAGATTATATTAAAACTTTTGCCACACATTTTACATTTGAAGGGCTTCTCTCCAGTATGAATTCTCTGGTAATTTTTAAGGCTTTGTTTTTGGCTGAAACCTTTGTAAAATTGTTTACATATGTAGGGCATAACTCCAGGGTGTGTCCACTGGTGACAAATAAGATTGGAGCTTTTATTAGAAGTTTTGTCACATTCTTTGCATTTGCATGGCATATATCCTGTATAAACACTGTGATTTTGAGTAAGGTTTTTGCATGCGTTGCATTCTTCACATTGGTAGGTATTCTCTGCAGAATAAATATTTTGGTGTTGAGTAAGGGTTGAAAACCTTTTTAAGTCTTTCCCACACTTTTTACATTTACAGTATAAATCATCTGATACTTAACAAGTTGTAACTTTTCACTAAAAGTTTTTTCACATTCTTTAAATTTGTAGAATTTATCACTGTCATACTATCTGCTGTGTTTAAAAAATATATCAAAGCATTTGCCTGCTCAATATCTTCTATAATTATCGGGCTCTCTTTCTCTATAAATTCTCTTATATTAAGCAAGCTCTGCACTGTGGTTAAGAGCCCTTTCACATATCTTACACTTGCAGGTTTTGTCTTGGCTAAGAATATTTTAGTGAATACTAGTTTTTGATCGCTGAAGCAAAACTTTCCTACATTTTTTCATCATGTTAAATTTTCTTTAGAAAAGAACTAGGATTTCTCTATATTCATAATTTTTATCACCAATGTAAATATACTGGTAATTACTCAGGGTAGATACATGGCTTATTGTGTTACTTCTACCATTATCTATATAGTGCACTTTCCAGAAATCTGTATCAGAATTGTCATTAAGCAATAGTGGGGAATTAGAAATTTTTCTACAATTTTTAATATTTTGTCCATTTGGGCACAAAGAGAAATTCATTTTTTGTTTCAGAAAAATGAACATTTTATAAAGAAACTCCCAAAAGGTTCACATTTAGAAGTATCTTTTCTGTGCAAATGTTTGACTGGAATTTTAACTCAGTGCTACTTTTATAATTGGCCAAGTTAAAAACTGATGCATGGACTAGATTTCAAATTTTCCACATTGCCTTTCAGTTCAAAAATGGCTATGGATTTATTCTTAAAATACATATAAAACTCCTCAAAATAATTGGAATGCATTGAGTTTTTGTTTCAGATATTAATTTTCTCTGGTGTCTTTTGACCATAAAATTTTTATCATAAATAGGGACTACTGATTGATTTTCTCTATTATAATACAATTTTTGAACTTTACTCTCACCTATATTTTCCCATTCTTTTCGTGGTTGTATATAGTCAAAGTCACACTTTCCATATCTTCCCTCTCTCTCTTTTATTCCCTGCTCTGGTAAAATTTGTCGAGGATGATGAGAAGTCATGGCTGTAATAAATAAAAATAATAAACATGTTTACTTAGTGTACTGGGCTGACTATATTTTTCAAACCTAAGAAATCACAGCTAAAAATAACATAAGCAAGGGAGTGTATTATTAAATTCAAGTCCATCATTACTGTAGAAATATATAAATCAAATAAAAATACACACAGAAAATTACTTTGAAGATTTTCCTAATCATCTTTGTGTTCACAGTATCCAAGATGAGTACATTATTATGGAGAGTAATATAGCAGAGAAAAATACATTGTGTTACACAAAGATTTTTTTTCCTTTAGAATATATTTTAAAAATCTACCAACTTACTTCTGTTTCATTAGAGATAAAAATATGAAACGTGAATATTTGGTGACTGTTCAAAAAGGGGTTCCTGCTTACCAACAGAAAAAAAATCATGGCTAAATTAACTGTAAGCAAAGTTATGAATCACTCAAAGGAAATAGTTAATTATTATTTAAAAGAAGTTTACTGAACTAAACCAACACACATACAAAAAAAGAATAAAAATTAGTCAAGAATTGTTAATAGTAATAAGCAGAAAATGTATGTTGAAAGACTTTCTTTAGAAAAGGTCTGAAATAGTCAGGGGTGGTTGTAAATAGCAACATAGGAGGTTGAGCTAGAGCATCAAAATTTGAAGGCCAAAGTAAAAAATGCAAAGTGCTAAATTGCCCTTTATTTCTCTTTCCAGTACTAATAAACACATCTCAGAAAATAGAAAATATGAAACATCCAAGCAGCTCAGTTTTCTCCAAGTTGTAAAGACTCAAAGTAGGTTTTAATCCAAGTTTAAAACTCAGAATACTGAGAGCATCCAATAGAAAAAGATGGGTCACCTAGAAATGTGTAACCATATAATTGTGAAATCCTTAGTTGAATCCTCACAACACAGGAAAAAATTCGAGTCTATCTATATTCAAGGGATAAAAGAATAAAATTATCAACAAGAAATTATATTTACAGCTACTACCTTTCCAAAGAGAAAGAAAATGAAGACTTTAAACATATAAAAATACACACACTATTAATCAACACTGGATCTGTTCTCCAAAATGTACTAAAGGTAATCCTTCATAATAAAATGTAAGTGCACAGCATCATAAGTCATATGAAATTTTAAAGATTTCTTGGCAAAAACAATTCTATTTTATTGTAATGACAGGTCTCCAAACATTTAATTTTGCAATAGAATTTGAAAGAAAAATGCATAACAACAATACTGTTAATAGGCATATATAACTGTGACAATAATAACATTTTAAAAAGACCCATAAATATATTCAGTTTTTTAATAAAGTGAAGTCAAGTTGATACTCATACAAAGTATGAGTAGGAGATTCTTCATTTTTAGAGATTTTTATTGGCAAATGCAAGATTACAAAATTCTGATCAAAACAAAACTTGTATATCTGAATTAACTTTAAATATTGCAATTGTAGGTAGTCCACAGGATACTCTCAATCTCAGAACACACACATACTGAAAGCAAAAGGATATACTAATAACACATACAAAAGTGATCAAACAAAACCTGGGTCTTCTAAATTATATTACACAAAACATAATTTAAGACAGTTATAGGACATAGAAGACGGTTTAAATTAAAAAACAAAAAAACTTTGAAAAGAGGCAAAAGAGAGAAAAGGACCCTTTCCCTAGGTTCTGAATTAAGAGTAAATACATTCTCTACATTCTTCATACTTCCCAAACACACAAAGAAAACACTGAGAGGGTTGAATGAAAACAAAGAATCACTGTCATACTAAGAGACATCAATCCCCACTTATGGAAAAGGAAAATACAGTGAAGTAAAATGGTAATTGCAAAGCATAAGACTTTGAAAATATTTTGAAACTACTATAGACTTATAGAATCCCTGTTCTTAATCACAAGTGGGATATTATGCTGGTTAGATCAATTTTATATATTAAAACAAAGGTTAATAAATATTTAAGTGATAGTTATTTTGTAACCAACATGGAATAAATATTTGAAGTCAAAAGTAGTAGGGATTTTCAAAAATCCCTAAATATGTGTCACTTGATGGAACACCCTTTTGCATGCTGTTGTTCAAAATTGAAAGATTAAATTTAAAGATGTTTATACTACTTAAAGTTAACTAGAGGCTCCATGTAGTATTCATCAACCTCCCATAGATAATTTTTTTGCAGAAAAATCAATCCTTTAAATTGTATGAATATCCCCCAAAATTCAAATAAGACTATTTCAGTGCTAAAAAAATATATTAAAATTACAGCATTCAATTGTAAAGGCAAACATAGAGTCAGGTAGACGGAGTTCTCAGTGAGTGTGGCAATAAGCCCTCATATCAATAGCAAATTAAAAACATTGCACACCAGTGTTGTTACATTGTTATTCAACAGAGCCATCATGGTGAACGCAAACCAAATATCCCTTGAAAAGAAGGATGAGCCATATTGGAATATAGAAACTACAGAACTTTGAAGTCAAAGAATTTATTCTAATTATATATTTTACAAAATGTTTGTACACTAGGTTAACTGAAATGTCACAGAAAGAATACTTCAGAATTTTATGAACATGACATCTCTAAACTAAAAAAGAAGCTTTCTGAACAAAAGAGAATAGTTATGTGATGAGGAGACAGAAATGAGTCCTTGCTTTCTAGGCATTCTTTTTTTTTTTTTTTTTTGAGATGTAAACTTTGTAGAGATATATTGCATAACAATTTGAATTAATGTTACTGAACCCTATATTTACAATTTTGAGACAGTAAGTTTTACTTTGTGGTTTTGATTACACTGAAAATTAATAGATAAAGAGAATTGCAACATTTCTCAAAGCTACATTTAAAATAATGTGGTCTTTATCCTATAAATAAGAACAAGCTCATCAATATACAAATGATGAGCATGCATGTAATCTCAGCTACTAGGAAGTCTGAGGCAGGCGAATTTCAAATTAAAGACATCCTCAATAACTTAAAGAGAACCTCTCTCCAAATATGAGTGAAAAGGAGCTCGGGGTATAATCCGCATGAGAGTATCACAGCCATCAATCCCCAATAGAATTACACATAGAAAATTTCAATTTCTACGTACATGGGCAGAATGAAAAGCCAATCAAGATAAAATACAAAAGTCATGGACAAAAGAGGCTTAATATTTATACAAGCAAAAGCACATATAATATTTTTGGCAATACAAACAAGAATCAGAGATATCTTAGTTTGTGAAGCAATTAACTGATATGAGGAAAGCCAGTCTATAACATGGAACCTACTGTACACAATTTAAAAAAAGAGAAAAAAACAACTAAATTGTACATATCCACAGATGTATTATTTTACAAATCCTCTCACTCAAATTAAACTTACACCATCTCTCAAAACAGCAGTCTTTGTCCAACTTGACATTCATTCCATGGAAGATATTTCACAGAAAATCCATTACACATATCAGAAAGAACACTGATAAGGAAATTTTAATGAGAAAATGTATTAATAAGATAAGAGAAACTGACTTATGATAGTAATGTATTACAATGTGTGGATCTAGATGTCTCCAGAAATGTGCAAAACTTTTCTGAAAATAATGAAAGAAGGGCTGGAGTTTTAGTGTTAGAGAGTTTGCCTAGCATGTGTGAGGCCCTGGGTTCAATTCTCAGCACCATATATGGATAAATAGGAAATTCACTAACAACTAAAAATATTTTTTAAATTATGGAAGAGCTGTCAGATAATATTGACACAAGGCAAGGGGGTGTTTTGTTGTTAATTTGAATGTATGGAGGAAAAGCAGGATACTACATAATTTTAAAGCACAAAACACAGGACACTTTTTTTTATAATAACAAGAGAAAGAATTCAAAGCTTCTCAAAAATATTTTCTGCTGAATAATGTCTCAATGAACCTTTTCAAATTTAGGCTTCCTCTTTTACCTCAACTATGTCCTGTGCAATATGTGGGCCACAGTATTTGACATCAGTGCATTCCTCTAAGTCAACCATATGTCAAGTGAAAAATATATATCATGCCACCAAAGGAAATCATTAAGGGTGAAAATAAACATCATTAACATTATCTTGTCAGTACCAAGAACTACCCCATCTTCTTTATTGAAAGCATAAATCTGCCACACATTCTTGTGGAGAAGGTCCCAAAGATATACTTCAAGGGAAGAAAACTAAATAGTGATAATTAGGAATTTTGAAGGAAAGTTATGCTCACCCACGAAGACTAGGTTGCTGTAGTTCTCCAACATCACTTCTCTATATAAATTCTGCTGAGCAGGATCCAGGCATTCCCATTCCTCCTTAGAGAAATCAATAGACACATCCCCGAATGTCAATGGCTCCTGAAATAAAAATTGTTAGATCAATAGAACATGGACCAAACCATTATTCAGTTTTTAATATGAATTAAGAGTTAGTAGAACTGACTGTGATTTAGGAGAGTGAATTTAATTATGTAATAAGATACTTTCCATTATCTAATTCAGAGGAAAATACATAAGTCCAAAAAAAGTATATATATATATTTTATATCAGAGTGAAGTTAAGGATATATACCATAATGTAAGCAATGAATAAAAACCCAACTCCTAACTCTTCTGCCATCAGTGAATGTGAAATTTGGCAGAAATTCCAGATGCAGATTAGACTTGTAAGAGATATTCTCATAAGGTGATTGTGCACAAGGTAGACATTTCTAATGAGTTCAGAGGACCATGTTATGTATGGTGTAATGAGGATATTGTCTTCTAAAGATGTTTGTTTTTTTGAGAAGCAAAGAAGCTATTGGAAAAGCTCACTAGTAGATTGAATTCCCTCCTCCAATGCCCTTTTTAGAATTCACACTAACTCTGCATCTGAGGACACAGAGGTACTTTGTCACCTGAATAAGCTGAGCAGAGCACAAACACTTGTAAGTTTTTTGGAAAAGATATGTTTAAGTTCTGTCTCTGCAGATTTGTAATTTTAATGACTGTAGAAAGGCAAGAAGTTCTCACTGGAGAACACAGAACTGTGGCTTCCCCAGTAGGACATGTCATCTCTCTTAATTTTATTGTGTAGTCTGATGGATAACAGCAATCCAAGATCTGATAGAAGAAAAAGTTGGCTACGTCCTACATACTGTGGGGTCGGGCTCCAAATTCCTCAATAGAACACCCATAGCACAAGAGTTAACATCTAGAACCAACAAATGGGACTCAAACTAAAAAGTTTTTTCCTCAGCAAGAGAAACAATAAGAGAGGTAAATACGGAGCTTACATCATGGGAACAAATCTTTACTCCTCACACTTCAGATAGAGCCCTAATATGGAGAGTATATAAAGAACTCAAAAAATTAGACAATAAGATAACAAATAACCCAATCAACAAATGGGCCAAGGACCTGAACAGACACTTCTCAGAGGAGGACACACAATCAATCAACAAGTACATGGAAAAATGCTCACCATCGCTAGAAGTCAGAGAAATGCAAATCAAAACCACCCTAAGATACCATCTCACTCCAGTTAAGATTGGCAGCCATTATGAAGACAAACAACAACAAGTGCTGGCCAGGATGTGGGGAAAAGGGTACACTTGTACATTGTTGGTGGGACTGCAAATTGGTGCAGCCAATTTGGAAAGCAGTATGGAGATTTCTTGGAAAGCTGAAAATGGAACCACCATTTGACCCAGCTATTCCCCTTCTCGGTCTATTCCCTAAAGACCTAAAAAGAGCATGCTACAGGGACACTGCTACATCAATGTTCATAGCAGCACAATTCACAATAGCAAGACTGTGGAACCAACCTAGATGCCCTTCAATAGACGAATGGATAAAAAAATGTGGCATTTATACACAATGGAGTATTACTCTGCATTAAAAATAGACAAAATCATAGAATTTGGAGGGAAATTGATGGCATTAGAGCAGATTATGCTAAGTGAAGCTAGCCAAGCCCTAAAAAACAAATGACAAATGTCTTCTTTGATATAAGGAGAGTAACTAAGAACAGACTAGGGAAGAAGAGCACGAGAAGAAGACCAACATTAAACAAGGATGAGAGGTGGGAGGGAAAGGGAGAGAGAAGGGAAATTTAATGGAAATGGAAGGAGACCCTCAGGGTTATACAAAATTACATACAAGAGGAAGTGAGGGGAAAGGGAAAAATAATACAAGGGGGAGGAATTAATTACAGTAGAGGAAGTAGAGAGAGAAGAGGGGAGGGGAGGGGAGGGGAGGGAAGATAGTAGAGGATAGAAAAGGCAGCAGAATACAACAGACATTTATGTCAATATGTAAATCAATGGAAGTGTAACTGATATGATTCTGCAATCTGTACACCGGGTAAAAATAGGAGTTCATAACCCACTTGAATCAAAGTGTAAAATAGGATATATCAAGAACTATGTACTGTTTTGAATAACCAACAATAAAAAAAACCATTTCACCCAGCTATTTCTCTTCTCGCACTATTCACAAAGGACTTGAAAACAGCATACTGTAGGGTCATAGCCATGTCAATGTTTATAGCAGCACAATTCAGAATAGCAAACTGTGGAGCCAACCCAGATGCCCTTCAGTGGATGAATGGATAAAAATATGGGGCATATATATACAATGCAATTTTACTCAGCAGTAATAAAATCACAGCAATTGCAAGTAAATGGATGGTATTGGAGAAGTGAAGTTAGGCAAACCCAAAAAATAAATGTTCAATGGTTTCTCTGATATAAGGAGGCTGACTGTAGTGGGGTAGGGAGGGGGAGCATAGGAGAAATAGATGAATTCTACATAGGGCAGTGAGGTTTGAGCGGAGGGGATGAGGCAGGGGATTAGCAGTGATTGTGGAATGTGATGACACCGTTATCCAAAGTACATGTATGAAGACCCAAATTGGTGCCAATATACCTTATATCGAACCAGAGATTTAAAAAATTGTGATATATATGGGTATTAAGATTGTATTGCAGAAAGAAATGAGTACATATATAATGGCATAAATTGGCATGAATATACTTTCTGTACAGAGATACGAAAAATTGAGCTCTATGTATGTAATAAGAATTTTAATGCATTCCACTGTTGTCATGTATTTAAAAAAATAAATTTTTAAAAAAGAAAGGTATTGAAACCCATTGGGGGAAACGATAAGCCTACATGGCTATATATCTTAAAAACACAGAGCTGGAAGGGAAGATGCATGAACAACATGAGAAACCAAGAAAGAATGTACCCCAAACAAAGATGCTACATTATTAGAATCCATGGTCAGAATAGCAGGATAAATGGGAGAAGGTACATAATTTTCTGTGAATTAAAAGATGATATGAGAGAAAATACAGGCAGCAAAGTATCATTTTGATAAAGAGCTACATAAGGAAATACAGAAAGAAAAAGATTTCTTCAATAAAGAGATAGAGATTTTGAAAAAAAAAACACCACAAAAAAGAGATCCTTGAAATGAAAGAAACAGTAAACCAAATTAAGAACTCAATAGGAAGCATCTCCAACAGAATAGATCACATGGAAGATAAAACCTCTTACATTGAAGGCAAAATATATAATCTTGAAAAAATAAAGTTGACCTCAGTGAAGATGGTAAGAAACCATGAGCACAAGATTCAAGAATTGTGAGATAATATGAAAAGACCAAATTTAACAACTATTGGCATAGATGAAGGCATAGAGGTCTAAACTACAGAAATGGACAATCTATTCAATGAAATAATACCAGAAAAATTTTCAAACATGTAGAGTAAATTGGGAAATCAAATACAAGGATCATATAGGACACCAAATGAACAAGATCACTACAGGTCTACACCAACGCAAATGATAATGAAAACACCTAACATAGAGGAGAAGCAGAGCATTTCAAAAGCCACAAGAGAAAAAAATCAATATACATATGGGGAAAACCAATTAGGATCTCTGATTTCTGAACTGAGACCATGAAATCTACAAGATCCTGCAACAATATAAACCAAGCTCTGAAAGAAATGGATGCCAACCAAGAATCATACCCAGCAAAATTAAATTTTGATTAGCAATTAGATTTTGATTCAGATGTTATTTTATGACAAAATAAAATCCTTCCATCATACACAAAATTAAAAGAATTTACAACCAGAAACCTGCACTACAGAACACCCTTGGCAAACATTCCATGAGGAAGAAATGAACAACAATAAAAAAATCAGAAAAGGGTAGTTTTACTTTAAAGGAAAAACCTATCAAAGAGAAACTGACTTAGTTAAATACCAAAAATAAACAAAAATAACTGGGAATTTAAATCTTGTCTCCATAATAACCCTGAAAGTTTAGTTCCAACTCAGCACCACATAAAACTAAATAATAAAGGTATTGTGTTCATATACAAAAAATAAATATTAAAACACATACTTCCACTCACATGGAATGTAGAGGCAAGAAGGGGTTTCCATTCTTATATCACATAATGTGGACTTCAACTGAAAGTTAATCAAAAGAAATAAAGAAGGACACTACATACTGCTTAAAAGAACCATACACCAACAAGACAGAACAATTATAAATATACAAACCCCCAAAACAATGGAGCATCTATGTCCAAACAGACTCTTCTCAAGTATAAGGGCCAAGTAGACCACAAGACAATAATTCTGGGTTACTTTCACACACCTGTTTTACCACTGAATACATATTCCAAACAATATCCAGACAGAAACTATAGAACTCAATAATACAATCAATAACTTAGATTTAACTGACATACATAGACTATTTCATCCTTCAACAGGCGAAGACACTTTCTTCTCAGCAGCAAATGGATCCTTCTCTAAAATAGACCATATGTCATGCCAAAAAGGAACTATAAGCAATACAGAAAAGTGGAGATACTACCCTGCATTCTATCAGATCATAATGGAATGAAATTAGAAATCAATGATAAAAATAGAAGCTACTCCTATACCTGGAGACTAAATAATATTCTAGTGAATGAACAATGGGTTTCAGAAAATATCAAAGAGGAGATTTAAAACTTCTTAGATGTGAATGAGGACACAGATACAACATATCCAAATATCTGGGACACTATAAAGGCATTACTAAGAGGAAAGTTCATTGTATGGAGTTCATTCCTTAAAAAAAAGAGAAAGTCAAATAAATGACCTAAAATTACATTTCAATGCCCTAGGAAAAACAATTAATTAACACCAAAAGCAGTAAAGGACAGAAAAGAATTAAAATCAGAGCTGAGATCAATGAAATTGAAACAAAAGAAGCAAATAAAAATTGACAAAGTGACTGGGAATGAAACCACCATTTGACCCAGCTATCCCACTCCCCAGTCTATACCTAAAGGACTTAAAAACAGCATGCTACAGGGACACAGTCACAATGTTTTAAGCAGCACAATTCACAAGAGTTAAACTGTGGAGCCAACATAGATGCCCTTCAGTGGATGAATGGATAAAGAAAACGTGGCATTTGTACACAATGGAATATTACTCAGCAATAAAAGAAAATAAAATCATGGCATTTGCAGGTAAATGGATGGCATTGGAGAAGATAATGCTAAATGAAGTTAGCCAAACCCAAAATAACAAATGCTGAATGTTTTCTCTGATATAAGGAGGTTGACTCATAGTGGGGTAGGGAGGGGGAGCATGGGAGGAATAGATGAATTCTATTTAGGACAGTTTGGTGGGAGGAATAGGGAGGGGAAAGGGATTAGCAACGATAGATAATGATGTCTATTATATGCCACCAAAGTACACGTATGCAAACACGAATTGATGTCAACATACTTTATATACAGAGATATGAAAAAGTGTGCTATATATGTGTAATAAGAATTGTAATATATTGTGCTGACATATATTTTTAATTTTTTTTTAAATTTTCAAAATGAAAACTTGGCTCTTTGAAAAACAAATACATTTGTTAAAACCTTATCCATGCTACTGTAAAGAAGGAGAGAAATACTCCAATTACCAAAATCCATGATAAAAAAGGAAATATCACCATGAATATTAGAGAAATACAGAAGATAATTAGAAATTATTTTGAAAATTTGTACTGCAATAAAACAGAAAATATTGAAGTCATCAACAAATGTCTAGAATCATGTGACTTACTCAAACTGAGTAAGTTAAACAGATTATTTTCAAGCAATGAAATAGAAGACACCATCAAAAGCCTACCAACCAAAAAATAAATAAATAAAGCCCAGGACTCAATGGATACAAGACCTTCAAAAAAGAACTAACACCAACACTCCTCAAATTATTCTATGAAATATAAAAAGAGGGAGCACTTCCAAACTCACTCTATAAGGCCAATATCTCCTTCATTCTAAAATCAGACAAACGCAGAAAAGAAAGTGTACTTCAGACCAATACCTCTAAAAAGCAGAAGCAAAAATTCTGAGTAAAATTCTGGCAAATCAAATACAAAAACATATCAAAAAGATGGTTCATCATGATGAAGTGCAATTCATCCCAGGGATGCAAGGTTGGTTCAACATACAGAAATGAATGAATGTAATTCATCACACCAGCCGATTTAAAGATAAGAACCTTATGATCATCTCAACAAATGCAGAAAAAGCATTTGACAAAATACAGCATCCCTTCATGTTCAAAACACTAGATAAACTACGGATAACAGGAACTTCCCTCAACATTTTAAAGGCTCTCTATGCCAAGTCTCAGGCCAACATCATTCTAAATGGAGAAAAACTGAAGGCGTTCCCTCTATAATTGGAAACAAGACAGGGATGCCCTCTCTCACACTTCTATTCAATATACTTCTTGAAACACTGGCCAGGGCAATTAGAAGAAATAAATTGATCAAATAAGTATAGGAAAAGAAGAACTTAAACTAGCACTATTTGCTGATGATATGATTCTGTACCTAGAAGACTCAAAAAGCTCCACTAGAAAACTTCTAGAACTAGAATTCAGCAAAGTAGCAGGATATAAAATCAACACCCGTAAATCAAAGGAATTTCTGTGTATCAGTGACAAATCCTCTGAGAGAGAAATGAGAAAAACTACCCATTCACAATATCCTCCATAAAAAAAAGATACTTGGGAATCAAAAGAGGTAAAGGATCTATACAATGAAAACTATGAAACACTAAAGAGAAATCAAAGACCTTAGAAGATGGAAAGATTTAACTTGAACTTGAATAGGCAGAATTAATATTATCAAAATGGCCCTACTACCAAAAGCACTCTACATATTTAATGCAATTCTGATCAAAATCCCAATGGCATTCCTCATAGAAATAGAAAAGCAATCATGAAATTTATCTGGAAAAATAAGAGACTCAGAAGAGCTAAAGCAATATTTAGCAGGAAAAGGGAGGCAGGTAGCATTGCTATACCAGACCTTAAACTATAGTACAGCGCCACAGTAAAAAAAAAAAAAAAAAAAAAAAAAAAAAAAACAGCATGGTTCTGGCATCAAAAAAGGCTGGTAGACCAATAGCCCAGAGTAGAGGACACACAGACCAACCCACAAAACCACAATTATCTTATATTAGAAAAAGGTGCTTAAAATATGCACTGGAAAAAAAGAGCATCTTCAACAAATGTTTCTGGGAAAACTGAAAATCAATGTGCAGCAAAATAAAATTGAATCTCTCTCTCTCACCATGCATGAAAGTTATCTCAACATGGATCAAGGATCTAGGAATTAAACCAGAGACTCTCCAAATAGAAGATAAAATAGGCCTTATCTCCATCATGTGGGATTAGGCTACAACTTCCTTAAGAGCTCTCCTATAGCACAGGAATTAAAACCAAGAATCGACACATGGGATGGTTTGAAACTAAAGATTTTTATCAAAAGAAAAAACCAATAGAATAGAGAGCCTACTTTCTGGGAGTAATTTTTTATCCCTCATACTTCAGATAGAGCACTAATATCTAGGGTATATAAAGAACTCAAACGTCTTAACACCAAAAAATAATCCAATCAATAAATGGGCCAAGAACCTGAAAAAACAGTTCTGAGAAGAGGATATACAATCAATCAACAATTATATAAAAAAGTGTTCATCATCTCTTGCAATCAGAGAAATTCAAATTAAAACCACTCTAAGATACCATCTCACTCCAGTCAGAAGGGCAGATATTATGAAGACAAACAACAATAAGTGTTGGCAAGGATGTGGGGGAAAGGTACACTCATACACTGCTGGTAGGACTGCAAATTGGTCCACCAAATTTGGAAATCAGTTTGGAGATTCCTTGGAAATATGGGAATGGAATCACCATTAGACACAACTATTTCTCTTCTCAGACTATACCAAGAAACAAAAAGAGCACACTACAGGGACACAGCCAGGTCAATGTTTATAGCAGGACAATTCACAATAGCTAAACTATGGAGTCAACCTAGATGCCCTTCAGTGGATGACTGGATAAAATAAAATGTGGCTTATATACACAATGGAATATTACTCATCATTAAAAAAGAACAAAATCATTGCACTTGCACGTAAATGGATGGAGTTGGAGAAGATAAATCTACGTGAAGTCAGCCAATCCCCCCCAATAAAAAATAAATGCCAAATGTTTTCTCTGATATAAGGAGGCTGACTCATAGTGGGTTAGGTAGGGGGAGCATGGGAGGAATAGATGAATTCTAAATAGGGCAGAGGGGAAAGGGAGGCCACAGGGGATTAGCAAGGATGATGGAATGTGATGAACATCTTTATACAAAGTCCATGTATGAAGACTTGAATTGGGTGTCAACACACCTCATATACAAAGAGAGATGAAAATTGTGATATATATGTGTATTAAGAGTTGTAATGCAAAAAAAGTGCATGTATAATGACATAAATTGATGTGAACATACATTATATACATAAATATGAAAAATTGTGCTCTATGTGAAATAAGGATTATAATGCATTCCATTGTTGTCGTGTATTTAAAAAAATAATAAAAACCATAAATAATCATGATCTAAAAAACATCTAGAAAAAAGAAACAAACAAACTAACTGAGATAGGATGCATTTGGTGCTACATACCTTATATATCCAGTGGTTTGGAGGCTGAGGCAGGGGGATCACAATTGTGAAGCTTACCCTAGCAACCGAGTGAAAAACTGCCTAAATTTAAAACTAAATAGGCAGTAATAATTTTTAAAAATTAAGAAAACATTAAATTTTTTAAATAAAAATTTTAAAGGACTGAGGATAGTGTTCAGTAATAGAACACCCTGGTTTAAATCCCCAATTTCACAAAAGGAAAAAAATAATGAAAAAAAGTCCTTTCCAAAGTTACAGAAAAAATATTCTTAAATTTATATATTGTATATATGAAATCAAACATTCTATTCCTCAAATGACTCCATTAAAGAAAACAAGGAGAAGTGACAGATGAAAGTAACAAATTACCTTACCTTTAACCCAATTCTTCTAAGAAAGGAGAACAGAGACTGTGAGAGAAACACAGGCAAAAGCCATGAACAGCCCCCTCAAATAGCAGGTATCTAAATGTCCCTTCATCACAAAGCAATCAACGTCTTTAGAAAGGAGGACTATACCATAAAGTCACAATGAACACAAATTGAGACAGTGTTGAAGAACATGTGGGGTTATTATGAAGGTCCACAGAAACAGATGTGGACACTACAGCACCTGTTCATATGGGGACACAGCACACTCCTCCAGAGCCTTGTGACAGAGGATGTCCATTTGGTAATAGATAAATAATAAACCATAGAAAATAACCATTTATGGAAGTTAGCCACATTTTGTTTGCCACATTGCATACAGTTTGACCAATACTATGAAACACCATGTCAGTTTTATATAGGTGTCACATAAATGTCACATTTCACATATAAGCATACTTAAATAGAACATCTGCAGAATTTGAAAAAAAAATACAAATTCAGATAAGCAAAAGACTGAATTGAACATCCTGGGTATAGATGATAGGACTCCTCATTATAAAGAGGATGGCTTTCCTCAGGTTCATCTAGGATAACACCCCATCAAAATTTCACCATGGTTTCCTTTCCATTGAGAAGGGACCAAAGCAAACAGTTTGAAAATTCTCCTGGAAGGTTACATCCATATGAAATTAGCCAAGAATTCTGAACTCTAAGAGCAAAAAAGGAGATATCATTACCAGGCACTAATGCATGTTATAAAATTATCATATTGCAGTAATTTGAGGACCAAAAAAAATCACAATGCAGAAATTTCATAGATGACTCCATATGTATGTAAATGTAAATATTATGAAGTGCAATGAAAAGGCCTAGATAAATGCCACCATCTACAGCAGAGGATTTGATGTGAATGAACAAGACAACCCAAAGTGAAGGGAGGTATGGGAACTGGAGGTGCAGAGCACTGGTAGGGCTTGGGTGCAGGATGTGCGTGGTACTGGATTACACTCCAGCATCCCAAAGAAGCACATATTGAGTAGGATTATGTTTCAAAATTATACCAGAATAGGAGGCTCCTGGATTCCCTTCACACATGGATACACAAAATAAACACCTACTTCTGTTTTGAGTCCCTTTTAAATAAAGTTATAATGGACTGAGAGACCTATGCATTGGACCACTCAGAAAATCTCTACCATCCAAAGGGAAGGCAAAGTTGAAGGACACGTGGGCATTAGTCCTGCCTTGAGCAATGTGCCACATAATTGGGACAGAATACCCCCATCCAGTGTCACCCAGTGTAGAAGAAAACTGATTGGCGTCACAAATGGAGCACATGGGACACGAAATGACTTGTGGCTGGAAACAGAATTTGTCTGGTGCTCATAGAAGAAAGAGGTGGATATACACAAGTATCAGGATGAGAAAAAGGGGGTGATTTTCAATGGCTGTGGAGGGTCACGAGCTTTATCCATGGGACCAGGGCAGAAGGGAAGCGAGATCAAGGGTCCCAATTTATCCCTAGAAGGGATTTGCAACATGATCTGCAAACTGTGGTTGCTAAAAGTTGAGCTCCTCTCTAGCCAGTCCCTAAGGGTAGACAGGACAAATGCAGTCCAACCAGCAGCCCTGCCTGAGCCCTCTCCCCCCTACCTCAGTAATAACTCCAGGTCTAGCCAGTTCTTTCTGGAAGAAAGATCTCCAGGCACTCAGGGTCCCCATATTTTTTCAATCACATGGACTCCATCCTAACCCACCAAGCTTTGGGAGCAGTGGCAACTGTGCATGTGCATATCTCAGAAAGGAGGAGCTTCACATTAGTGTGCAAGCACTTCCCTGGACTATGATCCCCCCTCCCATGAGTGAAGCAAAAGCTGTCAAAAGCACAGCTCCCTGTTTCTTTCTGGAATAGGCTCACACCACCTTTCTTCAGTGAGCACAGGCAGCCTGGGTTCTAACCAACTGCATCAGGAATTCAGCCCCCAGCCAAGTAGGACAGCTTCTCAGCCTGAGTGCAGCTGTGGGAAAGGCTCCTATCAAACAGTCGAAGGAACCAGTCCTCCAATGACATGGATATGGAGAAAGAGACCTGCTCACATGGGGCTAGAATATAAGCTCAGTGCAGCCATTTTCAAAAACAGCATGGAGTTCTTTAAAAGCTAACAGAACAACCACCACTCCAGATGCATTCCCAGAAGAACTTGAACCAGTGTGTTCATAAATGGCTGCATGCCCATCACTGTTCCAGGATCCACAGAAGCCAGGACGAGGGAACATATGAAGTGGCTCTGGCTAAGGAGACTCCTCCCAGCTGCAGGGCCATCACCTACTCCCCTGAGAAACTACTTCCCCTAAATGCACCTGTTCATAGGTCAACAGGTGGCAGATATGCACCAGACGCTCTTGAGACCTCAGATGAGCCAGGTGTGAGATCCTCAAGTCAGGCAGAGCCAAAACAGGACCAGGAAAATATCACAGAGGACATGAGACCCCTGGGACATGCAGTCTACACGGGGGACACTCAGCCCAAAGACATTCTGACCAGGGGTCTAGCCTAGGAGAGGAAGGGAGAATACACATGCACACACACACACACACACACACACACACACAAACTCACACATTTTTTCAAATGTCAAGTGGTTTTGGGTGTACTTTTCTCTCATGTGAAATGCTCATAAACAGAAAACAAAACCTTTGCTTCTTATTTATTACAGTGGGGACAGGGGACTGGAATTTGAGGAATTCATTGATACAAGTGTACAGGTTTCGTCTGGGAGACGGGGTTCTGGATCTGACATTTTTCTTCCCTTACATTTAGAACATTCAGGGGGCCCCAGGCAGGAGGCTGAGGTATAAGTTCAAGGTCAGACTCAGCATCTCAGCATCTGTCAGGAGATAAATGATAGAAAGTACGAGGGATGTAGCTCTGTGGGAAAGGACCTCTGCATTCAATCCACTATGCTCCCCATACCCCCAAAACAGAATGAAAACCTCAGGGGTGAGAAAAACCTGAGACCCCTGCAGATCCCAGCCCCCTTGGGTAGGAAAAGAGCCCAAGAACTGGTGATTCTCACGGTCCCAACACTCTGAAATCCACCACAGAAGAAATTCAGGGAGAAGTCTTGAGCTGCCAATTCGTACAGGAGATACCCATGTGTTCAATAATGAGAATAAAAAAGAATTCAACATCTTTAAAAACCTAAGAAATGTAAAATAAAATCTTATCAGAGACAAAATTAAATAGTATCAATGATGATAGGATACAAAATAATTCTAATAAACTGAAAGAGTTTAAGGGCTTCTTAACTATTTGTAGAAACTGTTTTGCTAATAAAGACACATGATAGACCCCCACCGCAGGGACTTGCTGAAATCAGTTCACAGAACCAGGATAATACATTAATAGTCATGGTACATTCAGCTTAAAAATAGTATAAAATACCATGGGTCAGTTTTACACGGGTGCCATATTCATGAGGTATTACGTATAACTATGATGCACAAATAAACAATCCAGCATGCTTTACTCTTAATGGAAGCACCCAGTCCTAAAATTCATCCACAAAGTTAAATATATGTAAACTTCACAAAGAAACTTTTGAATTATAAGAGAAAAAGAGTTATTACCTAACATGTACATTGTGGAGCTGTACTGTTACAATTATCATCTAGGAATCCCGACGTCAATAAAGTCCACCCATGATCCCACGTGGATGTGAAAATCTTATACTTAATTGCAACGGAAAAGTCATTATCAATCAAACCCTAACAAGGCCAATCTCAGCAACTTAGCTAGACCTGCGGTCAGAATAAAAACTAAAAACTACCAGGGACATGGCTGAGTGGTAAGGCACCCTTCTGTTAACTACAAAACCAAAAAACAAACTCCACGAAACTAGCTGAGGAATAAGCGAGATCCCTGTTAACCATAGCTCCCCTCCTGCAGAAAAACGGTGTTTGGAGATTGGAATTTTTGTTTTGTTTTTTTTTTCGTACTGGGCATTGAACTCAGAGGCCCTCAACCACTGAGCCCCATCCCCAGCCCTATTTTGAATTTTATTTAGAGGCAGCATCTCCCTGAGTCTCTAAGTGCCTCACCCACTTGCCTAGGCTGGCCTTGACCTCGCAATCCTTCTGCATCAGCCCCCTACCCGCAGCCACTGGGATGACACGTGTGCGCCATCCTCTGGCTTGCAGTTGATTATTCTCTGGTTCCACCTGTCAATCACCACAGCCCAGGAAGACGCTGGGCAGCCAAGCTCACTTGCCACTTAGGACTGGAGCAGGGGCTGAGGCTGCCCCAGGGGATGGGGAGGCTGGAGGGGTCTCCGCCACTGTCACACTCTCCACCCTGCTGGCCATGGGGACTGAGGGGCGCTGTCCCCAATGGACTCAGGCCTGTGGACGCGGAAAGCCCCCGGAGTCAGGGTCGGCCAACTCAGTTTTCTGCCACTGTGGGTCCCACATGATGGCCTCCCTGCCCCGCCTCCCTCCCAAGCCTCCCTGTCCAGGCACCAGGTGCCACTGCACACTCACCATTTCCTGGTGCCCAGCAGACAAGCCTGCCCTGGGGAGCTTCAGCTTCTGCATGGCAGGGCCATCCAGGATCCCGTGCACCCAGCGAAGCCTGGAGGCCAACTGCACAGACCCGGGAGAAATAAATCCCATCCCGAGCGCGGAGGCCCGCCCCCTGTTCGCTGGCTGCACTCCGGATTGGACAGCGCTCAGCACGGGGGCTTCTGATTGGACAGGGCGTCAGTCAGTCTCCGCTCTCCCCAGCCTGAGCCCAGCAAACCTTCTTTTAGAGTGACAGTGGCAAGAAGGAGGCCAAAATGGCAGGGTTTGAGTGCAGCTTTTTTTCTTTTCCTTTTAAGGTTTGGGTATTGGGTCAGGGTTAGGGTGACCAGAATTCTAAGTTCTGTTGGGTTTTGATGTTAGGAAATTGAAGTCATTTCTTGACAGTTTCACCACCTGGGCCTCCTCCTATAATAAAACCACCCAGAGCTTAGTAGGGAGGCTGACTTGTCCTCTGTTCATCTGTGCAAAATTCTCCAAGCAGAACTGGCCTTTGGCCCAGTAGGAACTGTCCAGTGCATCACGGCCATCACGGGTGGAGGCTTACGGAGGGCGGGGGGAGAGGGGGGACGGGGGGGGGGCCTGGCAGGCAACTTGCAGGAGGTTCCCACCGGATTGGCAGCCTGAGAGCTGATGTTCCTCCAGCTGAGTTGAATCTGTATCTGGAGCCCACATTGAGCTTGAGGCAGAATAAGGAGATCAGCACAGAAGAGACCCCCAGAGAGAAAACCTGGCTACACCCAAGCTCCCTCTCCCTCTGGCCACTGGGGGTGGAATTCAGAGGCCTCGACCTCTGAGCCCCTTCCCCAGCCCTAGCTTGAAGTTTAGAGACAGGGTCTCACTGAGTTGCTTAGCACCTTGCTTTTGCTGAAGCTGGCTTTCAATTCGCCATTCTCCTGCCTCAGCCACCCTAGACACTGCAATGACAGGCGTGTGACACTTTTTTTTTCTTTTTTTTTTGAGAGAAATACCTGCGGTGGCCACAGGATAACAGCCTTGCACAGATCAAGGCCACCCTGGGTGCTCTCCCTGGTTCCCACCAGTCTCCTGGATCCCAGGCAATGGGATCCTGCCTCCTCCAAAAACCAGAGAACCCCCTGCCCAGGTGTGCATCCTTAGTATCAGCTGAATACTCTGCACTTGACAAGAAAAAAAGAACAAAAAAGACCGACCCTTCCTGCTTGTCTTGAGGCAAACAAAGTCTATGTGTTTCCAAAGAGAGCTCTGGTCTTGCCGCCCCCAATTCAGTGGTGAAAAAAGTCACATAATACAGAGAAGTCTTCTCCTTAAGAGGGGCTCAAGGGTCTCTCTCTTTAAGGAAAAACAATTTGCGTTTGATTGGGAGTCCAGGAAAGCCAATTCCAGGTTTTCCTAATTTGGTAAATAACTCCACAGACTCCAATGTACCCTGCTCTTCTCTGCCTTAGTTAGGCCTCGAGGTTACCTGCCCCCTGGGACCTCTGCACCTGCGGATGTATGGGGGGGAGTCCTTTCTACTCATGCAGCGCCCTGAACCTCCACCTTCCCACAGGCTCCAACACCTTTGGCAGCATCCAATGGGGGAGCATTTTAGAAAATTCTGGAATGTACCTAAAGACACTTCCTCATCCGGCTAGGATGCTATCAATTTGGACCCATGGTCCTTTTCAATACTTTTAAATCTTTCTATTTTACTGTTTGTCCTTAGTTATACATGGCCATAGAATCCATTGTGGTAAACTTATCCAAACATAAAATATACCTTATTCTCCTTAGGACCCCATTCTTGTGAGTGGGCATGATGGGTAGATTCACTTAGGTATTTTCATACAATTAAATAGAAACATTATGGTCACTTCATGCTACTGTCTTTCCTATTCTTATCTCCCCTCCCTTTCCGTTGCTCCCCTTTGTCTCATCTACAGAACTTCTCTTCTTGCCCCCCACCTTCCTTGTGATATAGATAATGCATGTCATGGAAAACATGTGACCTTTGGTTTTGGGGGATTTCCTTATTTTACTTTAGCATGATAATCTCCAGATCCATTCACTTACTGGCCAAAGTTATGAAGTCATCTTTTTTTTTTTAAAGCTGAGTAATATTCCACCATGTATACACACCACAATTTCTTTATCTATTCATCTGTTGGTGGGCATTTAGGCTGGCTCCATAGCTTAGCTATTTTGAGTTGTTCTCTCATAAATATTGATGTGGTTGTGTCCTTGTAGTATGCTGATTTTATCCTCTTTATGCTGAAGAGTGGGATAACTGAGTCAGAAGGTGTTTCCAATCCTAGTTTCTTGAGGAATCTCCATCCTGCTTTCCAGAAGGGTTGCATCAATGTGCAGATTCTCCAACAAGGTGTGAGCATTCCCTGTCCCCCACATCCTCACCAATTTATTGTTACTGTATTCTTGATAATTGCCATTCTGACTGGAGTGAAAGAGAAGCTCAATGCAGTTTTAATTTGCATTTCCCAACATGCTAGATCCATTGCCTTTTCAGTATGTTTTAAAATATTTTTTCTAGTTGGAGTCAGACCCAATACCTTTATTCTATCCATTTATTTTTCTGTGGTGCTGAGGATGGAACCCAGGACCTCGCACGTGCTAAGGGAGTGCTCGACAGCTGAGCCCCAGTCCCAGTTCCTATCTTCAGTATTTTTTTCTTTTGCTTCTCAGTAACAGCAGCCCAGGTATTTGGGGGACAAGTTTTGCTGCATTTGTGAAATGGGAACATTTCTCTAGAAAGAAGACTGGAAGGTAAAGCCACATGCCCAGGATTCCAGGGATGAGCAGTACACGGTTGTCTTGCCCATGATGAGGAGATTACATGGGTGAGAATAAGGAAAGAGCTGGGGACTCTTTGGGGCCAGAGCCCCTCCATCCCCCATGAGGAAAGTTATTCTTGCTGTTGGTTTTCTTAAAGAAAATTATAAATTTTCCTAAACTACCAGAGCCAATAGATATAGGTCCCTGGATGGAGCTCAGATTTGTCTTGAGAGGCAAGGAAAAGTGAATAACCAACCCAGTAGTTTTTGTCTTGTTGTGACAAAAAGACAAAACTAACAAGCTAGACATTGGGCTTCTTGGGGATAAAACACTGGGTTTTACCCAATAATTAACAATCCAACAGCACCCGACACACAATTAATGGGGCACGGAGAATTGGATCAGTGGGTGTTGGGGTCTGTGGGTGGCCAGCTGCAGAAGCTTGCCTCTGGGGTGCATTCCTTGCATCTGAGAGGTTTTTCAACACCAATGAGATAAGCAGAGTGGCGAGAAAACTGGCAAAATTCTCTGCAATATTTTAACCAGGAAAATTCATAAGCACTTTAGAAGCATCTTAATGTTTACCCTCAGTCGAATGTGCCTCAATCAGAATGCCACCATTTGACAATAGCTGTCAACATGAAAAGTTTCTGCAATCTGCTGGTTTGTGGACCACATTTGAGGATAACGACAAAAAACATATGAGTCCATGGCTAAATACCTAAGTAAAAATAGAAATCGAATAACGAGCATTCTCTTAAGACTTCCTTCCTGAAAACACTACCCTATTTGCTTTTAATAATTCCTCTAGCAACACTTGAGGTCATAAAGAACCGAGGAACATGTCTGGTTGGTGCAAAAATGCTGGATACCAAGAAGAAAGTTACACTGAACCTCAAAAGAGAAGGTTCATAAATCACCAGAATTCAGGAATGCCCACAAATTTTGAAATTAAAAACAAGGGACTGGGGTTCTGGCTCAGTGACAGAGCACCTGCCTAGCACCTGTGAGGCACTGGGTTCAATCCTCAGCACCACATTAAAGAGAAATATATAAAATAAAGGTATACTGTCCAACTAAAAACTATTTTTAAAAATAAAGATCAGATTTAAAAATAAAAATTTTAAAAAAACCAGAGATGATTTCAGATAATACATAAAATATAATCAAAGTAGAGCAAAGTTTATTGGCCCAGAAATCACTAGCAGGATGGAGGGAGATAACAGTGAGGCTTCTCTGACATCTCTAGGCCTCACACCCAATTTTCTTTTCAAGGTTATGGGAGATGCTGTGGGTGATACCAGAGGCCTGCCCATGGACCAAGTCCGACTTATTAACTGGCAGTACGATTGCATCATATTTGTAGGTTCCTACTCTACATGGTCTTGTCCAGAGACACCAAAGGAAACTGTGTGTGTGTGTGTGTGTGTGTGTGTGTGAATTTACTGTAATAAAACTTTATTATGGCAACTATTATGAAGACAAACACAATAAGTGTTGGTGAGGATGTGGGGAAAAGGTACACTAATACATTTCTGGTGGGACTGCAAATTGATGCAGCCAATATGGAAAGCAGTACGGAGATTCCTTGAAAATCTGAGAATGAAATCACCATTTGACCCCAAAGGACTTAAAATCAGCACACTACAGGGACACAGCCACATCGATGTTTATAGCAGCACAATTCATAATTGCTAAACTGTGGAGCCAACATAGATGCCTTTTAATAGATGCATGGATAAAAAAATATGCATTATATATACACAATGGAATTTTACTCAGCAACAAAAGAGAATAAAATCATGGCATTTGCAGGTAAATGGATGGCATTGGAGAAGATAATATTAAGTGAAGTTAGCCAATCCCAAAAAAACAAATTTCAAATGCTTTCTCTGATATAAGGAGGGTGACTATAGTGAGGTATGGAGGGGAACATGGGAGGAATACATAAATTCTAGATAGAGCAGAGGGGTTGGAGGGAAAGGGAGGGGGCAGGGGATTAGCAAGGATGGTGGAATGTGATGGACATCATTATTCAAAGTACACGTATGAAGACACAAATTGGTGTCAATATACTTTATATACAAACAGAGGTATGAATAATTGTTCTCTATATGTGTAATAGGAATTGTGATGCATTGTGCTGTCATTTAGTTTTTAAAAATCAGTAGAAAAAACTTATTATGAAAAGTTTAATATGATATTCTAAATATATAAATGCAACTCTCAAGTCACCTTGCTCTGCACTGACAAGTTCTAATTTGACCTTTTCTGGGACCAGTAGGAAAATAGGGCACAACATACTATCAGAGAGGACACTCCAGCTTGAGAGTGTCCTTCCTTCCCTTCCCTATGTCTTTAAATAAACTAATACCAGATAGAGTGAGGGATGTGTCTGAAATAGTAGTTAGCAGGTGCACACTAGTGACAGGAACAGGAAGTTGACATGCCAAAGATCCAAGACAACTCTAGGTCACTTTGGCCCACGCTGGTCTGAAATGGTTCTTACATATTTGATGGTTAGGTGCAATCATCCTATCTTCTTATGTTCTGGAATCTAGTCTGTGAAAGTGTCCCAGAACTTGTCCCCACCAGCATAATTTGCGTTCTCACTGGTAGAGATACCTGTATTGCTCACATAAATCACAGGTTGTTGGCTGAGGAATAGAATCTAGCACATGGACGTGACCCAGGAAGGGCTCTAGGTAAATTACATTTCTAAAAGAAAAGTGGGGGTCTGCACAGAGGGCAGGATTATAAAATGACTCTCTGATCTGCATGATCCCATCAATCACGTCTGCATGCTACCTGTCTCTATCAGTATGCAGCTGAGTGGTAGAGCTACCACGAGCACTGAAAAGATAGATAGATAGATAGATAGATAGATAGATAGATAGATAGATAGATTGATCAAGGCAGGCATGAGCTGCATTAACGAGAACCAATTATGTATCACCCCATAGAGTTCCATAATAATTTTGCGTTTTAAAAATTCAATAATGGGCATATAAATTTAGTATCCACTGGTAGGCCAGTTGTTAAATATTCATCAAAAATGGAAAAAAGTAGAGACCAATATTGTGTGACCAGAAACTCAAGAAAACTTTTATTCATGGGCCATAAATCATCTTTCAAAACCAGAGAACATTTTATCAGTTTTCTAAAACAAACATAAAACAAAAACAAAACAAATAACCCCACTGTGCATTCTGCTCAGAAAGGGGAATGCAATCTTCTGGAATGGAGAAGGAGTTTGAAGGTCAAAACTTTCTGAGCTTTTAAATCTATTCTGTCCCCATTTTTTATTATATTAACGGTGACATCTTTTTTCTCTGTCTGCCTCCCCAAGCATTCAGTGTTTCCAGGTCTCAACATCTTCCCATGCCCCTGTGTCCCCAGAGGTTCTGCCTGTCCTCTTTGCCACCTCGCCACCCATGGCTCCACCTGTCACCCCCTGCTTTCCCAGGTGTCATCTCTGACCCTCTACTTGCCTCTCTCTCTGGTACAGATGCTATTGGAATTGTTACAACATATTTCTAAGCCTTTTTTAGACAATCTGCCCATCCATACCTGTGGCCATATGCATGGATTCTGCACCCAAGTTCTCAAACCCTGGTGGATGGGAAGGATTTGAAAATGAATTGCTCATGTACCAAGTAAATGTACAGATTTTCTCCCAAGTAACGACAATGGCATAATGGCTACTTACATAGTGGTTACTTTGTACCAGTTTTTTTAAAAAATATTTTTAGTTGTATATGGACAGAATAACTATTTTCTATTTATTTATTTTTAGGTGTTGCTGAGGATCAAACCCAGTGCCTCACAAGTGCTAGGTGAGCACTCTGCCACTGATCCCCAGCCCCAGCCCTGTAGCAAATTGTACTAGTAACCCAGAGATCATTTAAATTATAGGAGGAGGTGAGCAGGCTGTCTGCAAACTGTATACATACATTGATGCACTTGGCAATGCTTTGGGGATTGCCAGCCTGGAACCAGTCACCCACCTATGATTAATGAAAACTGCAAGACATTTCCACTGCTGAAATCAGTCTTCACTTTTCTCCTCCAACAAACTTTTTTTTAATCTGCGTTCTCACATTTTGTCACCAAAAACTTTAAAGTGGCTTTGACTCCTTTTCCATGGTCAGCTATCTATTCTGTTACTTGCAATCATTCACATGGAAGTATTTCTGCAACTCTCTCTCATCCTGCACTGGCACGAACCCTTACTGGCTCTTGCTTAAACTGGTGGGGGAAAAAAACAAATCAAAAACAACTTCTCTCTCACTTCTTGACTTCAACACTAATCATTGAAACAATCATTATTTTTATCATTAAAGAAAATTAACTGAGCCAGGCAGAATATTGCATGCCCATGATCCCAGCAACTTGGGAGGCTGAGGCAGGAGGATCACGAGTTTAAAGTCAGCCTCAGAACTTAATCAGGACTAAGCAACCCAGGGAGACCCTGTCTCTAAATAAAGTATATATTTTTAAAAGGGGAGGCTGGGGATGGGGCTCAGTGGTTAAGCAGCCCTGGGTTCAATCCCTGGTGCCAAAAATAATTAAATAAATAATGAGCTGAATTGACCACTAAAATTCCTTCTAAGAAACTTTCAAACTTTCACAGCCTAGTATTCAGTAGAGGTTGGAAAATGTTAGCACAGGATCACGAAAAATATGTGCTTCTGCATACATTATATTGTATGAGAATGAGGCTTAAATTTTTCTATGGATGACAACTACAGCATTTTCCTTTTGTAGAGAACAAGGACCTCCACTGGCTCCTCATTATGCCCAGGGACTGATACCTCATCCCTCAGATCATAGTGGCACTGGGGGGAGGGGTTACCTTGTGTTGTCAGATGAAATTAGGTTCAATCCTGGGCGTTAAGCATACACCAGACTGCCTTGTTGACACATGAGCCATTCTTAAAGGACACTTTGGCATACAACCATATACTATGGAAACGAGGTTCAACTTCCTTCCTGGTGGACATTTTAGCATTACAACAAAGTAGAATTGACTTCCTGGTCACTGGCACTTTTTCTTGGGGTTATTTGTGAAAGGGGTTCGTTCTAAACTTATTAAACACATCTCAACTTCTTGGGTCAGAGTCTCATGGGAAATCATGTTTTCCATTAGGAGAGGGTCAAGGTATGTCTGTTATTCTTAGGCTCCAAGTGCTAACATAAAACATGGGCACAAACAGAATGTGGTGCATGAGTAATTGGAGAGATGTTCTCTTCTACACAAGTGGAGTACTATCATGACAGTCAGTCTCTCAATAAAGATGGCAACTAGAAACTAACAGGAAGGTATCCAAAAACAGTATATGAACTGGGAAACTGCTGGAGAAGGCAGAGGCTTTGCCCCTGGAGGGCTGGGTGGGGTGGGGTGAGATTGCATCATGCTCCTCAGAACACTTTGCAATTTAAAACTCATTAGTTGCTCATTATGGAATTGTCTATAGCTTACAGAAAGGGAAACCATAGATAAGCGGAACTATGATAGTCCAATTTCTGTAAAACAAATACCAAGAGGCAATCTCGTGAGTGGTCAGAGAGAAACAGTTGTTCACGTACAAGACAGCATTAGTGGGTTTCCCTAGAGAATCTAAGAAGCTGGAAGGCAGTGGGAGGACATGATGGAACTTGTTTTTATAAACAATCAATAATTTTATATCTTGCAAAACTGTGCTTCGAAAGATAAAGGGGAGATTTGTACAAGGAAAGGTTTGCAGTGAGTAAACAACTCTTCCAGAAATGCCAACAGAGCCATCAAGGATAAAGAAAATGAAAAAAGACAGAACCTTGAGCCAACATAAAATAATGAGAAATAGTGGTTGATATAGCTCAGTAGCTCAATATGGTAGCTAAATATACCCAGTGTCATGGAGTATTTAGTTTCTAACTCTTTTCTATGTGTTTTAAAAATATAAGTGTAAAAAATTGTACTCTATATGTGTAATAAGAATTGCACTCTAATGTATTTTAAAAAATAAAATTAAAAACAATTAAGAATAAATGAGTGCAAAAGTAACACTTAGAACACAAAAATAACACTTATAACATAAAAATAACACTTCGAACCAAACAAACATTGATGTTGAATGATTACAAGACTCCATTTTTCATTGCTATCAGGAACTACTTAAGGATGTGTAGTTTGTGAATAAAAAGTCATTTAGGACAGAATTTTAGTCCAAGATAAAGGCATGCCATCCACTTGGCTTCTGGGGAGTACCCACTTTGCTCTATTCCAGCATGGTGGCTGTCATCAGAGTGGGGCCAAGTGGAAGAGGAAAAATCCTATGGACCAATACAAGCCAAAGAGCAGAGAGGGGCAGTCTTGAGTTTTCATAACAACTCGTTTTCTCAAAAACTCATTCCAAGAGACTAGTGTCCATTCCTCCTGAGGGTGGTGTCCCCAATGACTGAATTAACACCCAGTAGACAGCACATTTGTAAGGTTCCCCTGCCTCAGTGCTACCATAAGGAGGACCAAGTATCCAAAACCTAAGCTTGTTTGTTGACAAATGATATCCAAGCCATAGAAGACACACGATGCATGAAGTTATAGTCTATGACAAAGATAGAAACCAATTCTGAAGCACAAATCTGTAAGATCAGCAAAAATTTTCTATACTATTGAAACTAATTTGTCATGCATAAAAACTGATTGTCATAAATTTAAGATGTTAGAGTTCCCAGCACAATCACTAAGGAAAAACTAAACCATGTGCCAAAAGAAGAAAATAAAATAAAAATGATACAGAAGAAAAATGAATCATTAATAGGCAATAATGTAAAAATTGATGAACCAAAAACATATGGGTAGAAAACAAGTGGCAACATAGAAGAAGCATTTGGTTCATTACTATTACTTTTTTCATGACTATTACTGCATATAGATCCAATTTGTTCCAATTTTAGAAAACATATTGATCAAGTTAGGCATGCAGCACACATCTGTGACTCTAGAAACTCAGGAGGCTGAGGTAAGAGGATTGCAAGTTTGAGGGCAAATTTAATGACGTATGGAGAGCCTGTCTAATTCATCATCATGTGGGCACAATGGTGCAATGCTGTCGCTAACCTACTTGTGAGACTGAGGCTAGGGTATCACAAATTAGATGCTGGCTTCAGCAACTTAGTGTAACAGTGTCTGAAAATAAAATATAATAATATTAAAAAGTGGCTGGGGATGTAGCCACACCCTTGGGCATAAGACCTGGAACCAAATAAAATTATTCTGCTGTCTATGTCAGATTCACTTTAGATTCCAAGACAAAGACAGGATGAGAATAAAAATATATATAAAAAATATAAAAATAGCAATCAAGAGCCCACCACAGTAGTTCAGTGACTCGGGAAGCTGAGGCAAAAGGATCATGAATTCAAAACTGCAGGTGGTATAAATAGAGTTCCTCTTGGTGGAATGGTCTGGCTGCAAAATAAAAGCTAAGAAAGGTAAAGCAGGGGGAATAACCCACAAGATACAGAAAGTAATTTTAAAAGCGGGGATGGGGTGGGCTAGCTGATCTTAGCGATGAAGCTTCCACACTCAAAAGAGCAAAATGGAGCCCCTGTTTGCTTTATTTATATCAGGGAATATCAAAGGTTTTCCATAGAATGTTCTTTGCCAAGTAAGGTAGAAGGTGGGTTTTGCAGTTCCCAATGTGTTATGCCCAACTCTGGAGCTACAAGAGGGTCATGTGCTTTGGGCAATCTAGTGCACTCTGGGGGGATGTGGATAGTTTCCAAGGTAAGACCTAATTCTTCATGGCTCCATACCCAGAGAAGACCCTCAAGTAATTCATGGGTGGCACTCTGCATATTCCCCCTTTTTACTTTGCAAAAGAAAATGATGAGCTGTTATTTCAAGTTCCTGGATTTTTGTTCTGATAGTGTGGCAACCTATTATCACAATACAAAAAAGAACTAGGAGCAAACACCTCATTCCAATAATATACCATGCAGAGTGTTTCAGCGTGTTTCCAGGGTTAAAGCCATTCCATTCTTGAAGTATTTCCAGTTTGAGAGGTAGGATCCATAAGCTCAATTTTGCTTTTTTGAACATCCTGGATGTTGTGTTGTAACTCCATAAGATCCAGGCTACTATTATTTGCTATGCCAAATACCCATTAGATGATTTAAACTTTTCCTAATCCCATTAGGAAAGCTTATATTTGGCTGCAGTAACACAGATCTTCATAGTCAGATGGAATTTAAGCCTTTCCTTAAAGTTGAGAGCAGAAAGCTCATTACCAATATTTATGACAGTAGTTTCTAAGGCATTCAATTTATTTTCTATATTTTCATCATATTTATGATTATTGAGGGCTTTTTGAACCAAAGACATATAGGTAGTATTTTGGAAGTATTTTGAGCCAAATTATTAAGAAAATTTGCATGTTGAATGTACTGAGATCTAGCCACTGAGGCTGTAACCATAGAAATGATGAATTAAATTAAATGAAATTATAAAAAATATAACCAAGAATTATGAGTCCAAGAGCTCTCTTAAGTCTGGTCCCCTGAGCATGCGTCTATTGTAAAACCTCAACACCAGCATCAGGATGCCATGGCTCTAAAATGTTGACCGGTAGTAAGATGAAGGAAGACTGGTGAAGGATTAATGTTCCTTTCCCCCTCTGTTATATCTAGTGATGCAATTAGGTAAATTGCACTTTTTACAGGCTACAAGATATTTATTATCCTTTCTTTTAACTCTCACATTTCCAGTAATTAAAACATAAGGAGATTGAAAACAGCCGGCAGGCCATACCAGGAACCCTCTTTACACCCCCTGCCTACAAAGTCAGGCATAGGGTTGACAGTGTAATATAGGAAATATGAGGCTGCAATTAAGCACCAAACATCTTTTTGGATACCGACTTCACTGAAGGTTAGGATATTACCAACAAAACCTCCAGGGATCATGCATCCTTATATGCTTGATTTTGTCAATTCTTGGAGACCAGCCTAAAATATATCCACTATTTCTAGAACCTTTTTGTTGCACTGGCAAGACATCTGCATAGTCTATCCATTTAGGAAAGGTGCCAAGTTCTATTGCAGAATGATTAGGACAGTAAGGTATTGGCAGACATTCTGTGACAATGATTAGCTTTTTATGAGTAAGTCTCATTTTAATAACTGTTTGGACATATTGCTTACAGTCCCAGGGTCCAGTACGATTGGCTTTCCTAGACCCCAGATATGCTGTATTTTTTTAGAAGATACCCTGAGATAGCCAGCATGCTTATCATGGGATTAATATATACGTAGTTGTCCACTGTAACCAGTATAACTAAATCCAGTCACAGTGTTGGGTGTAATCCGAGTTATCTGTAAAACCACACAGTACATGAGTATCATTCATAAATTCTGGGATGGATTCTCCGGTCCACACCACAGGGTGTACCAAAGGTGGGTCTGGAAATATGTCCAATTGGTTTCTCCCTAGACCCCATTTACTGGACAGCTCAACAGAGCTAACATGGCCACAAACATTGTTGCTGCAGAGTTCGTTCCTCCTTGTGTCAAAGTATCTGTTGAGGCTATAGTGCTAGATTTTACAGTTGCCTCCATGATGGTAGTTTCAACATTCAATCTCTCAGGGCCTTCTTCATCCTCTTCCTCCTTTGTAGCTCTCACTTCCTGCTGGGGATCAGGGCTGACATCTCTGGATCAATCTTCAGTATCTGAACCTCGGTTCTAGGTCCTCCATGTTCGATAGCACAATCAGGTACCACAATAGGATGAGAGGCACCTTCTGGGAAAACACAAGCATGACCTCTACCCCCCATTTTCACTGGATCTGATCCTTTCTGTTATTATGTTTGTAAATCTTTCCACAAACCTTGGCTCAAGGGACCAGCTGCAGTAGAAGAAATGAGTCCTTTGGCTGCAGTGTGACTTTCAGAGTCACAATTAAAAAAAATTAGAACAAAGCATGATTAAGGTTATTTTGTGAGGCCTTGTAATTGTAGCTTAATAGATAAATGAGCTCATTCTACGATGGCTTAACCCTGAGGCTTATGGGGAATACCATTTTTATGATCAAAACAAAATTGATGGCAAAACTGCTGAAAAGAAAAATTAGTATAAGCTAGTGTATTATCAATTTCAATCTGTAAAAGGACATCCTAATGCTGCAAAAGTAGCTAGACAGTGAGAAATAACATGCTGAGTATTTTCTCTTACACAGGCAGTGGCAAATATAAATCTAGAGTAAGTATCAACAATAACATGAACTTAACACTGTTTGCCAAATTGACCGATGTGAGTTACATCCATTTGCTATAACTGATTTGGTCATAAACCATGGGATTAACCCTAGTTGGTGAAGATAAAATATGTATAAAATATTGTGAGATTTGATGTAGAATTTGACAAGTTTTTCCCCAGGAATATTAATTTTTTATGTAAACTAGAAGCATTCTGATGATGTAAAGAATGTGAGGCTTTTGCACAATCATTTATTCACAAATGGCAATAAGTTTATCAATCTTATTATTATCTGATTCTAAAGGACCTGGAATATTAGAATGTGCCCTTATATGGCTAATGAAACATGGATGGTGACACATTTGAATTGTCTTTTATAAGGTCTGAAACACTCTTGCAATGGTGTGTTCCCAGTAGTTGATGTTTTAATATTTTTTGTGACTCCAACTGCAATATAAACTATCAGAATAAATATGGATTGACTAATTTGCAAAACGAATTAAAGCCCAAATGAGAGCTTAAATTTTTGCTCATTCTGCAGAAGTATATGCTGTCTGTATTATCTCTGTATAAACATGGCTATAGAAACCTGCCTTTCCTGAACTCAATCCATCAGCAAATACTGTTAGTTCTCCAACTATTGGTTAAGCACATATAATTTTGGGGAAAATAAATGTAGTCACAAGAGTAAACTGAATAATTTTCTCATGAAGGTAATGGCTTTCCATTTGGCCAGGGAAATTTGCACAAGCTATCTGCCAAGTATTAGAAGATTGCCAAAGCCAATCATGCTCTTGAGTAGAAAAAGGGCCAATATTAATATTAGGCTATGACCCAACTCTCTGCAAAACTCGTCTTCTTCCTTTAGTAACTAACTGAGCAATAAAGCCATGGTATGGAGTTGATGACTTTTGAGGAGAATAAGGTAGGCAAGGCCACTCAATAATTCCCAATTATTGCCATATTGCTCCTGTAGGAGTATGAACAGTGGCAAATGTTAATCAATATATAGGCTCTTGCGGATTAATTCTAGTAAGCTGTGTAGTAATCCTTGAAGATTCAACTTTGGTTATGGCAATCCTTTCTTCTGCCAAAGTTGATGAGAAGGTAGAGAAGGATCTCCCTGTGCAATCTGAAACAAAGGACACAAATCTGCAGTGGCTAGTTTTAAACTAGGTCACATCCAATGAATATCACCTAGTAACTTTTAGAGGTCATGTGCCTTGGGCAATTTAATGCACCTTGGGGAGTTGCAATACTTCCCAAGTTTAAACCTAAATCTTCAGGACTACATAGAATATTCTGCCCGAAAGAGTAGAGTACACATTTTACTCCAGTGTGTAGGAAACATTGTGCAGGACTTCCCATTTTAAATCCATAAAAATGTCAATAAATTTAAAAGCACTGAAATTAGGACAAGTATCTTTTGTAACTACAATGAACTAAAGTTAATAAAACAAACATTTAAAAATTTACAAACATGTAGCAATTAGACAGTGAACTCTTTAGGAAGAAAAAAAAGAAAAAAATAGAAACTAGTTTAAATAGATAAAAATAAAAATAAAACATGAAAATGAAAGCAACCATGCCAAAACTGATGAGATGCAGCTAAAGTAGCCCTCAGAAGAAAATTCATAACCACAAAGTCCTACATTATAAAAAAAAACTGCCCAAACAAAAACCTAAATTTACACAGTACTAGACAAAGAGAAGCAAGCTGTAATCAAATTGCAGAGGATAAATTTTAATAAAGAATAGAGCAAGCATAAAACAAATAGACAAAAGAATTAAGAAAACAAACTTGATTGTTCAAAACATTTACAAAATTGATTGTTCAATTAACCAAGCAAAGAGAGAGAGAGAGAGTACTCAAGTTAATAAATATCAAAAAAAAAAGTGAGACAATAAAAACAGACTCCACAAAAAAATGAGAAAAATTTAAGGTCAAAATATGAAAACTGAATGTGAACAAATTTTTACATAACATCCATCAAAACTGACTTGACATAGAAAATATCAAAAGACTTAATAAGAGAATGAATCAGTAAAAAAACACAATAGTAACATCCATATCAGAGCTGAGCATGGTTGGTGTACACCTGTATCCCAGTGACTTGGGAGGCTGAGGAAGGAAGATCAAAGCCAGCCTCAGCAAAATCAAGGTGCTGAGCAACTCAGTGAGACCCTGTCTCTAAATAAAATACAAAATAGGGCTGGGGATGTGGCTCGGGAGTCAAGGGCTCTGGAGTTCAATCCCTGGTACCCAACAACAACAAAATTCCATATTAGAAATGTGAAGTAAAACTATCAAACTATATCTAACTCTAAAAACAGATAGATAGCTTTGTGTGAATTAAATCCTAAGGTCTCTAAGAAAGAATGATTTAAATAAAAAAGTTCAGCATTTGTGCAGGATATAGCACCAATCAATATAATTTTTGTAGCTGAACAATAAATATTAAAAGCAAAATTACTTTAAAACATTCCATTTATGGTAGTATCAAATATTAAATACATAGCAAAAAATTAACAAATATGTCTTGTAAGCAGAAAATACTATAGAAAATGTTTAAAAGAATAAATAGGCATTGACTATTTATTGATAAGATTAATGTTGCTGAAATGGTAAAATGCAAATTGATTTACATATCAATGTAAACCTTACCAAAATTCCGACATGTCATTTTTGAAAAAGATGTAATAATAAGCCTAAAGTGAATATGGAAGTTCAGTCAACCTCAAATACCAAATACAGTTTGTTTGTTTGTTTGTTTGTTTTCAATAAAAATATAAAGAACAAAATTGGGAGACTCACACATCCCAAATTTAAAGCTCATTATAAACTTTCAGTACTCAAAGAAACTGGATCCCTATTCCTCACCCTGTTCAAAATAAATTCAAAAGTGGTAAAAGACCTGACTGTGAAACTACAAAATAAACAGGGCAAAGCAATTTAAGACTCTTGTAAGGATAACAAATGTTTTGGACAGAATTTTGAAATCACAAAAAGTAAAGATTAAAAATTCCATTAAACTAAAAAGTTGACGAACAGCAAAGAAAAAAGGGGGGAGGGAATCCTTATAAAATGGGAGAAAATCTTTGCCCAGTATGTGTTTGATACAATCTTCATATTTAGAATATGTAAAGAACAAAAATAATCATAAAACCAAACAAACAATCAAAAACTAAGTAATGCCATTCAAGTGGGCAAACGAAGTAGACAGTTTTTCAAAAGAAACAAAAAGTTCCAGCAAACATGAAGAAAAATATTCAATAAAAGTAGCCTTCAGGAAAATGCAAATAAAAAATACAATGAGGAAGACTGGGGAAATAACTCAGTAGGTAGAGTGCTTGCCTTGCATGTGCATCACATCCCAGTAAGAATGGATAAATTAAAAAAGTGACAAACATGATGTGGATGTAAAAAAAAATCAACACTTAGGCACGGGTGTGTGCAAGTAAATTGGGTAGCTGATATGAAAAACTGTGCATATTATTCAAAAAACTAACAATAGCTTGGATCATGGCACACAACTAATCCCATATATTTAAGAAGCTAAAAGAGAGGATTGCAAGTTTAAGGCCAACTTGTGCAAATTCAAGGTCAAAGAGGGCAAAATCCTGATTCCAATAAAAAAGAAATATGCTGGAAGCCAGAAATGGTGATAAATGCCTGTAAAGTAGGCAACTTGGGAGACTACAGTAGGAGGATCCTGAATCTGCTGTGAGGTTAAAGAAACTTAATGTAACACTCTCTCAAAATAAATTAATAATAATAATAATAATAATAATAATAATAATAATAATAAATAAGGCACTGTGATGTAGTCTAATGGTCAAATGTTTGCCAAGCACATGAGGTTTGGTTAAGTCTTTTGTATCTCAACTAAATAATACTAAAATTGAATTACCTTGTGATTCAGGTATCTCACATGGGAGTATGTAATGAACAAGAATGAAACCTTCATCTGATACCTGGATGCCCATGTTTATTGAGGCATATCCCAAATGAAAAGATGTAGAATCACCTAGGAATTCTGGGTCAGATGGATAAAGAAAATATGGCATATATGTAGACATACATCTATAAAAATCAAATCCTGCCACCTGCAACCAATTGGGTGAAATTGGAGGGTAGAGTGGCAAAATGAAACAAAACCAGACACATAAATACAAACACTGCATGCTGTCCCTCATGTGGGGGAGGCTAAACTTGAATTTAGGTTGGTGATTTTTAAAGGGTAAAGAGTGAAGGCGGGAAATGAGAAAGGGATTTCATCAGTGGATGTGGAGTATGTGTTAAAATACTATGCAGAGACCCTTTATTATGTATATATAGTACATTTTCATCAAAGCTATTTTGAAAATGTTATTGAAATCAGTACTGAGACACACTTACAAAATGATTAAATGGAATAATATTGCCAGGCATGGTTGTGGATGCCTATAGTATCTGCAACTCAGGTGACTGAGGAAGGAGAATTGACAATTTGAGGTCACCCTTGGGAACATAGCAAGATATTGTCTCAAAACCAAAGAAATAATGAACTGGGGATAAATCTCAGTGGTAGAGTGTTTCTAGATTCAAATTCATTACTGCAAAAAGAAATAAGTAAATGGAATATAATTTAGAAATAGATCCTTATATTTATGGTCGATTATTTTTCAAGGAGAATTCCAAGACATTATAAGAAAAATGCTTTCAAATCATCTGGAACAACTACCCATATAAAACTTGGAACATGATCTCAAACACTATCTCACACTTTACACAATTAATTTTAAATGGAAGTGTAAATATGAGAATTGGGACTACAAGATTCTTGGCAGAAAACATGTAAAAATCTCATGATCCTGCATTGAACAATGAATTCTTAGAAAAGACAAATTTTCTTTGTTTCTTTTTGGTAACAGGGATTGAACCCTGGGGAGCTTAACTACTGAGCAACATTCCCTGCATTTTTAAAAATTTTACTTAGAGTCCAATTGCTAAGTCTGGCTTTGAACATGTGATCCTCCTGCCTCAGCCTCCCAAACTGCTGGGATTAGAGGCAGGTGCCAAAAGATACTGCTTATAATGCCACATATTTAGAAAGTATCTACAGGATTTTAGATATGAGGTTTATGATGTGGCATAATAAATTTTGTGAAGGGTAAAGAAAAATATATTTATAATTTAGCCAATATGTTTTCTTAAACTATAGACTTCATCTAGCCTTCCATATATACTATTTGAAATTTCACTGTCCTCAGTGGGGACTTCTATCTGAAAAACTCCAACCACATTTACCTTGTAGAAGTCAAACCTGGACATCCATTTTTTTTAATCTATAGACTTAAATAAAATTGAAATTTCTCAAGAGTACAGATTATTCCTCTACAGCCAAATGATCCATAGCATTGTGTGGAATCATATTAGCTGAAGGGTTGTAAAAGAAATAATATTAACTAATTACCTTCTGACCCCAAATAATATCTGTATACTTGTCGCTTCTTCATGTAGTCATGAATGTATTGTTGAGTCAACAAAAAGAGAAATCTTATAATTTTGTGGGCATATTTTTTAACAAATTATGAATTATCATGAAAAAGGTTCTCATTTTCACCGAACTCACAGAAGTGTCAAAAGAGTCAAGATTAAGCCTATTACATTGAGAAATGTCTTTGTTCCTTTATTAATTATTTGTTGGTACTGGAAATTAAACTCTGGGGTGCTTTACCCGTGAGGTACATTTTTAAATTTTATTTTTTATTTTTGAATTTCAGTTACACATAATATTAATGTTTATTTTGACATGAAATCATACCACTTTTAAATGGGGATTATTCTATCTGAGTGGCATGATTAAAATAAATACAAATATTATTTAGCCATAACCACATCCAAAGTAATAAAAATTTCCTCAACTGTTTTTATGACTTTTATGCTTCTAGCTATTACACAAAGAACTTTGATGCTTTTTTAATTTTACTTTTGTACATAATGTGAGGTACGTATCCAAATACATTTTTCCTTATTGTGGATATCTAGTCATCTCAGGGGCATTTTTGCTTCAGCTTTTACTATTGAAAAATATAAGCAGTGTGTCTGCGTGTGTGTGTGTGTGTGTGTGTGTGTGTGTGTGTGTAATTCCTCTGAACACCAGTTACAAATTGCTGCCCATGCAGGTCAGGCAAATTGCTGCCCACGCAGTTACAAATTGCCACCCCTAACCTGCAAAGTCAGCTGAACTTAAGGGCACTCATGTGAATTTCCAGGGACACCAAACAAAACACAGACATACTTTACCTTCAAACAAGCTTCAGGACGGCTTCTCCACTCTTGACCTCAGGATCCCCAAAAAAGAGGGCAAGAGAAAGTCACGAGAGACTGGTGAGAAAGTGACCACATTCAGAAGAGAGCTTTCATTGGAAGACTCTTGTTCTTAGAAAGTTCTATTCAAAAAAGGCCAGAGGAGCAGGGTTACAAGGACGATGAGGGTAAGTCAATCCTTATAAATAATGCCTACTTCTGAAGACCACCCTCTATATCTGAGCTGGGACAATGTCCAAGTCACCACGAATGTAGTGACTGGTCAGAGCCTCCTGCTTCAGGACTGGAAGGCATGGGTCACTCAGAAGAGCTTCCCACATATCTGTTCTTCTTTTTTTGAAAAAGCAGTTGATGGGTCATTATATTGAGTCCCTGAATTCTTCTTCTAGGGGCACAACATCCTACAATTACAACACAAGAGAGAATAAGTAGCAATGAGAATAATACAAGGATATACCATGCAGAGTGTTTAAGAATGTTTTCCGGGGTTAAAGCTGTTTAACTCTAAGTATTTGATCAGCTAAAAATTAGGATCTGAAAAATAAATCTTACATTTTTGTATCTTGAATGTGATGATGAAGCTCCAAAAGATCCAAGCATTCTTCTGCCAAATATCCAACAAATGGTTTTGAAGCTTCTTCCAATACCACTAAGAAGCATTGCATTTTGGAGCAGTAACACACACATACTTATAGCTAGCATGACATTTAAGTCTTTCCTTGAATTTCAAAGTGGAAAGTTCATTATCTATATTCATGACAGCAGTCTCTAAGGCATTAAGCTTGGTCTCAATCCTTTCATTAACATTTATTTGATTTTGAAGAGCCTTGGAAGTATTTTGAGTCAAATAATTAAGAAAATGTGCATGTTGAATATTTGAGGTAAGGTCACCAAAGCTGTCACCATGGATGCAATAAATAAAACTAAGGGAACAACTCTCACTATTATGAGTCCAAGAGCACACTTAGGTCTCGCTAGCTGGGCGTGTATTTGTTGTAAGACTTGAAAAGCAGCATCAGCCTACCATGGCTCTGAAATATTTCCTGGTAATAAAGGAGGGCTGATGGAGCATTATCGTTCCCTTTTCTCTATTATTTCTGGTGGTATAATAAGTTAAATTACATTTACTACATGTTACAAGATATCTATCATTTTCCCTTTTAACTTTTACATTTCCTGTAATTAAAACATAAGGAGATTGAACACAGGCCCATAAGCTGTAGCAAGAACCTTCCTGTTACAGTTTTTGCCTACAAAGTCTGGTAAAGCTTTGTCAGTAAAATGTAAGAATTCTGAGGCAGCAATTAAGCGCCAAACATTTTTCTCAATGCCATCTTCCCTGAAGGTAAGGATGCTACTAACAAATCTTCCAGGATTCATGGCATTACCCTTGCATAACTGCCTTTTGTCAATTTTAGGAGACCAGTCAAAAATATACCCACCATTTCTACACACCTTATGCTGTACTTGAAAAGTACTAATAATATTTAAAGTTTCTAGTATTAACGATAGAAATGAAAAAGAGATGGAGGGGGCCAGATCTCTAGACTCTGAAATATAAGCAATTAAAAACAGACTTATTTGCAATTTTGCCTTGAGCATAGTGGTAGGATTATGAGGGGTACTATGAGAATATGAGCACAAATCACAGATTTTATATATATATATTTCAATACAGCCCATTAACAAACTCAACATTAATTTTAAAAGAAAAAAATTAAATCTCCATTGTTTAGGTCAAGCCCTAGCTACCAGAGATCCAGGGATTCTTAAGGATAAGTGGCTTAGGTGAAAGAAGAGGAGACAGGACTATAGCTGCAAGTTATGAGCAGCCTTCAGAAGTACTTGCTGCCCCTAGAGGGCCTTTATTTTTAAACATTATTTACAAGTGTTTTTTCATGTAGTTAATGGATAGCTTCAAAGCTCAAAATTTCTTTGACTTACATAATTTTTAAGAGTTAAATATTTTCAGATATATATTAATTAATATACATACATTTTGGAAGCACTTCAGAAAAGTGTAATATTTTCAGATATATATTAATTACCTAAGATATCGAGTACATTGTTTAAAATATTTTCCTGTAACCTTTGCCAATCACGATTAAGCTTTTACATTTTCACCTCAATCAATAAGTGCTAGACTACACATCTCGACTACATGTACCTTGACCTATTATTAGCTTTTAATTTTAAAGCATACAGATAATTATATCATTAACCTTTAACTTTAAAGCATACCTATGATTATTGGTAAGATTTCTTACTTCTAAAGTTCCAATAAAACACTTAAGTTAGTTAAAGCCTATTACTTAAAAGCACTTTTCTGAAGTGCTTCCAAAATTTATGTATATTTATTTTATATTATTCTATTTTTAATTTAAAAGGTAATTTTTTTCATATGACCTATTTAACTGCTTTCTTTTAAGACTTTCTTTGATACTTTTTCAAAATACAACTATTTGTATGTTTTTGTAATCTTTAACAAAAGAGCAGGCTCTTCAACACAACCCATTTACCATTAATATTAACAATGTGTTTCCCATTTTTATGAATTCCTATGTAAGGCAAAGGAGGGCCTATTAGTACGGGGAAATGTATGTTGCACAGATTATAGATTTAGAATGTGGGGCTTAGTTCAAATTGTTAAGTTTTTCTCAAGAACCTTGAGATTTGTAAGCTTTTCTTCATAAATTTTTGAGGAATAACACTATTGTTTCAATCCTGAGAGATTTTAAAACACATCTCCAGGCATGTCTTAATTGTATCTTTAGTCTCATTTTGGAAATTTTCCTGCCATTTCCGTCAACATGTACTTTTATTATTGATTGATGTATACCCTATTTTCCATATTATGAGTATCATAAACAATACATTTAACCCTCCACATGGTTTCAGTTTCGAAATGGTGTAGCTCTGCTACGGCATCTCCCATGCTGTGACCCTATCAGACAGAGGGTGCAGGAACAACTTAACCACATTATCTATAAGACACCAGCTATTTTTAATATGACTTCTGTAGAACTTGTGATTGAATCTTGAGTTCCAGCCTATAATGGGTCAATTTATTGTCACTGGAAAACAAGTCATTCTAGAACTTATTGGCTCACTCGACCCTTGAGCCAAATCCCCAGCAATATTTTGTATTTTATTTAAAGAAAGAGGTTTCACTGATTTGCTTAGCACTTCTCCCTTGCTGAAGTTGGCATGGAACTCACGATTCTTCTGCTTCAGCCTTCCAAGACCCTGGGATTACAGGAGTGCACCACTGCACTCAGCTCTGTTCACAATTTTAATGCCAGCATTCCCTCTTTGCCTTATCAACTATTTTTATGCTATATTTCAAATGGATGCAGTATTTCTAATTTTTCCTCCAAGAACTAGATGACAGGTTATAGATTTTGCTTTCTCTTTGTAAGCATTTCACATGAGGAAAAAAGCAGACACAATGATGTGATGAGAAGGAAGAAAAAGGTGACACTTTAAAAAGAGAGAATGTGTCCTCTCTGTAAAGAGAAGAGCATGGCTCTCTTTTTCTCCAATTTCATTAGAGATCTAAAAAAAGATTCTAAAGCATCCTGCAAAGGTACACTTCTTGACTTTAGACTGACAGCAGGATAATATCAAACTCTCAAGTATCCAGTGCCATGAAAACTTTAGGTTAATTAGCCTCATGTTCATGATTTATAATTGAATTCTTAATCATAAACTCTTGCAGATTTTATGCTTAGTAGGAATTATCTTTATTTCCCTGAGTTCCACAATCTGGTCTTTAACAAGGTCACGAAAGTCTCCCCTTTAGCGTAACTTGTGTTCCACTTGCAAACATTATTTTGAAACTGCATTTCTTCTGCAGATAATAATTTGTTAAAGAATGTAACACATTCTGTCCAGTTAATCCAGAAAGGGTGCAAGTAAATTGCTTCTTGAAAAATATAGCATAGGGTCAATGTGTTGAGCCTATTTATTTATTTATTATGCTGTGTGTTGAAATCAGAGCTAGTCAACCACTGAGCTACATCACCAGCTTCTTTTTTATATTTTGTTTACAGACAAGATCTCATTGATTTGCTGAGACTGGCTCTAAATTCATGATTCTCCTGTCTCACCCTCCCAAGCTGCTGGGAATACAGGTATGTGGCACCATGCCCAACCTACCATTTACCTTAAAGGTACTTCAGGTCTTTTACCAGGTTCTGTAAAAAATACTACAATGAAAATATAGTCTTTTCTATGATCTAATGACTCCAATTTTTTTAGATACATACCCAGAATTACTACTACTGAATCATATGACATTTTTATTTTAACTTATTGAAGAACCTTAATACCATTTTCAAAAAAGCTTCACTCAATTTATATTCTCACCAGCATTTCTACAAGTGAATCTTTATATCTATGCTCACATGCTCTGCAGTACCTACTTTCAGATTTTTATTTTTTACTTCTAAATATTTTACTTATTATTTACTAGTCATATAGACAAATAACTTTTATTTTATTTATGTGGTTCTGATGCTTGAACACAGTGCCTCCCATGTGCTAGGGAAGCACTCTATAACTGAGCCAGAACTCCAGCCCCTACCTTTCAGATTTTTATCATAGGCATTCTGACAAGACTGCTTAGGGTGAAGGAAAGTTTTCATTTGACTGATGCATTAAATTTCTGAGGCAAGTGTGTTATATTCCAGGCTGTCAAGTAGCTAGGAGAAGAGTGTACTGTATTTTCTGTGGTGAAACAGGAATCTGTGATTTCTAATACAATTTTAACACTACTGCTGCAAATTTTAGTTTTTGGAAGTAGTTACAAACAATGCAAATCCAACTATTTGTAATGTATGAATATTTGCACATGCTCAGTCTCTGTTGCTTATAGAAATTGGATGTTTAGGATATACTCCCTGGAACAGAAGTCACTAATTTTAGATGCTCAGTACATGGAAAAACTACTTCTGAAAAAAACTGGAAGGCCTGGAATTATTACTGGGATGAACAATGGTAGGACAGAGCTCAGAAAGTGCTGAAATATTCTTGAGTCTATCGGTTGTTTGTTTAATTTTCCCCTTTGATACTTATAAATAAGTTAAGAGAGAAGCAATTCTTCCACCAACAGAAGTTAGCAAAACCACTGGAACTTAGGCCTAGTGCAGATGACTAGAAACTTTCTCTAGAAACTTCCAGGTGACTGGGAGCAAAAAGTAACAATTAGCATTTTGAAGATCATTCTCAAAAAACACCATAAAGAGTAGCAGAAATATCTGAGGGGTTCAGAACTCAGAATTCATTTTTTAATTTGTTGATCATTTTATTATGGAGTCACTAGAGTTCATTTTATACTCTGAATATTATGAAATAATTAAATATGTAATGTAAAATATTCTCTCCTGCTCAGCAACTTGTTGTTTTAAAAAATATTTTCACATGTATGACCTCCTCAGCAGCCACATGAATGTTTATAGCAGCTCAACTTGCAATAGCTAGACTATGGACCAACCTAGGTGGTTCTCGAAAGATGAATGTTTAAAGAAAATGTGGTATATATAATCAATGGAATATTAGTCAGGTTGAAAGTAGGCTAAAATTATGGCATTTTCTAGTAAATGGTTGGAGTTGGAGAATATCATGCTAAGTGAAATAAGCCAGTCTCGCAAAATCAAAGACAAATGTTTTCTCTATTATGCTGATGCTAATTCAGGAGGGAAAGGGGCATTGGGGCAGAATCACATTATCTTACATTAGGTTGAGGAAAGTGATGGGAGAGAGGGAAGAGGAATGTGGGAATAGAAAATATAGTAGTAGATTGAAACAGAAATCATTACTGGATGTATATATATTTGACTACATGACTAATATGATTCTGCAACATGTACAAGTATGATATACCAAAGTGTGTATATATATGCATTCTACTGTCATGGGGATTAAAGAGGGTCTGGGGATGTGGCTTAGTGCTTAAGAACCCCTTGTACTAAAAGGAGTGAGAGAGAAAATAGGAAGACAAATCAGAAGGCAGGATGGATCCACACAATTCCAACAAGTTTCCCATAACTCCTGCCCTTATTACCAAGTACTTAGGGTCTGTTGATATTGATACATCGGTGAAAATATATAAAAAATATTTTTTCTTATGATCTGGAGACATAAAAATTGACTTGCAAATTTCTACCAGGCCTGGTAGAATGGATTGGAAACAGTAGTCCCATCCCATAGAATTCCAAAGTAATTACTTATTTTTTTTAATTTTCTTTTTTTCCCTTTTTTTTATTAATTTTTCAAAACATTACAGAGCTCATAATATATCATCTTTCATACATTTGACTCAGTTAGGTTTTGAACTCCCAATTTTACCCCAAATACAGATTGCAGAATCACAATTGTTACATACTCACATTTTTACATAATGGCATATTAGTGACTGTTGTATTCTGCTACCTTTCCTATCTCCTACTATCCCCCCTCCCCTCCCCTCCCATCTTCCCTGTCTACCTCCTCTGCTGTTGTTCAATTCTCTCCCTTTTTTCCCTCCCCCTTGCCCCTCATAACCTCTTATAATTTTGTGTATCATTGAAGGTCTCCTACTATTTCCATGTTTTCCCTTCTCTCTTCCTTTCTCTCGCCCCATTCGTCTTTGTTTACTGTTAGTCTTTTCCTCTTGCTCTTCCCTCCTGTTCTGCTCTTAGTTGCTCTTTTTATATCAAAGAAGACATTTGGCATTTGTTTTTTAGGGCTTGGCTAATTTCACTTAGCATAATCTGCTCTAATGCCATCCATTTCCCTGCAAATTATATGATTTTCTCATTTCTTAGTGCTGCGTAATACTCCATTGTGTATAGATGCCACATTTTTTTTATTCATTCATCTACTGAAGGGCATCTAGGTTGGTTCCACAGTCTAGCTATTGTGAATTGTGCCACAATAGTCATTGATGTGGCCGTATCCCTATAGTGCGCTCTTTTAAGGTACTCAGGGGATAGTCCAAGAAGGTCGATAGCTGGGCCAAATGTTGGATCCATGCCCAGCTTTAACAGGAATCTCCATACAGCTTTGCAAATTGGCCTCACCATTTTGAAGTCCCACCAGCAGTGTACAAGTGTACTCTTTTCTCCACATCCTCGCCAACACTTATTGGTGTTTTACTTCATAATGGCTGCCAATCTTACTGAAATGAGATGGTATCTTAGGGTGGTTTTGATTTGCATTTTTCTGATTGCTAGATATGGTGAGCATTTCTTCATGTACTTGTTGATTGATTGTATGTCCTCCTCTGAGAAGTGTCTGTTCAGGTCCTTGGCCCATTTGTTGATTGGGTTATTTGTTATCTTATTGTCTAATTTTTTGAGTTCTTTATATACTCTGGATATTAGGGCTCTAACTGAAGTGTGAGGAGTACAGATTTGTTCCCAGGATGTAGGCTCCCTATTTACCTCTCTTATTGTTTCTTTTGGTGAGAAAAAACTTTTTAGTTTGAGTAAGTCCCATTTGTTGATTCTAGATGTTAACTCTTGTGCTATGGGTGCCCTATTGAGAAATTTGGAGCCTGAGCCCACAGTATGTAGGTCATAGCCAACTTTTTCTTCTATCAGATGCCATGTCTTTGATTTGATATCAAGCTCCTTGATCCATTTTGAGTTAACTTTTGTGCATGGTGAGAGAAAGGGATTCAGTTTTATTTTGTTGCATATGGATTTCCAGTTTTCCCAGCACCATTTGTTGAAGATGCTATCCTTTCTCCATTGCATGCTTATAGCCCCTTTATCAAATATAAGGCGGAACTGTGACCACTGGCAGATCAGGTGCAGTGGCCTGCTGAGGGGCAGAGCCGCCCCCTTCCCACGCACCAGCAGGGCAGTCGGACCTGGGACCCACTGGGCAGGTCAAGCCAAGCAACTTGCTGAGTGGCAGAGCTTCCCCACGCTCCTGCAGGGTAGGTGGACTTGCAACCCACCAGCAGAACAGGTCCAGCGGCCTGCTGAGGGGCACGCCCCCCCCGCCCCCCCTCCTCCCCCCCTGCCTGCAATGTAGATCAGGCCCAGCGGCCTGCAGAGGGGCGGAGCCGCCCCCTCCCCACCAAAGTTATTACTTTAATTGAACCACTTCAGCTGAGTTCCCAGCAAATGTGACTGCCATTGGGGTAAAGGTTCAGAGACCACATTACTTCATTTTTAGATGAGTGTGAGGTCATCCTGGGCAACCGAGTCCACCACTGTCTCAAGAAAGAGAAAAGAGGGGGAGCCTTGGTGAGGGTGTAGCTCAGTGGTAAAGAAGCCTTGAGTTCAATCCCCTGTGGAGACCAGTGACAGTGATTGGGAGACAAGTGTCTGAGATGGAGGTCTCTAATGACTTAATGGCAGTGGCATGCTTGGTGACTGGAAAAGTTTCTATGCAAAAGTATAGGATGCCTGGTTGCTATGGCAATGCTCTCCTTTAGGGAGACTCTGTTGTGGGAGACTTTTCAGCTTTGACCTTATTCTCAGGCACAAAGTTCCTTGCTAAGTCAAACACATGGTTCACCAGTTCCACTGTTTTAAAAGAAGCTTTAAAAAAACTTTAAAGGATGGACTTTCTTGAGAGCTGCAGGGTGCTCTTAACATTGCACTTTCCAACTATAGAATGTAACTGAGAAAATAGCTGCATACTGTTGCTAACTTTGTAACTTTCATAAATACAAAGAATAATGCTTACATAGTCTTTAATGTGATCAATGAAAGATACACAATAAAGATTGCTGGTGTCATTCTTTTTTCCTTTTTCTTAGATAATTTTTAATGTATGTTCATTTATATTTTTAATTTTTGGTGGACACATCTTGTATTTTAATTATATGTAGTGCTGAGTATCAAACCTAGTGCCGAACACACGCCAAGTGAGCATGCTACCACTTGAGCCACATCCCCAGCCCTCCTGGTATAATTCTTTAGACCTGCTGCTCCATCATAGAGCATTGCTCCACCCGATCCCAGATGTTGCATCTTCTGCGTGTGTGACTCTTTATTTCTTCCAATGTCCTATCAAACCCTGACAGAACATGCTAGTTTGGCCACACTTGTCACAGCAATCCCCAGTAGCAAAAATAAATAAGTAAAAACCATCAATCTCTAATTAACTCACTTCATATGTTTTTTGATATGTTAAAACAAGGTACATGGAAACTAAAAATTCTTATAAAATCTAATGTGCTTCTCAGAATATTTAATAGTCTAACATTTTCTAATTCATTAAATATGAAAAAATCAGAGTTCTCTCTGAGCATCCTGAAATGTTTAAACATAGTCACTGATAATAACAGAGGAAAAAATAAAATACCAACTACAGAAATACAGATATTCTTTATCTCAACATTAGCCTTGGGTAGATTACTGCTACTTTGATGATCTGGTCCCGTCTGTAAGTATCCATACCCAATTCCAAATATAATGAAAGTTACTAATCCTATCTCATCAACAACTGGTATATATTTTGGCCACAGAATTGGCTAATATTTGTTTTCTCTATTTTAATAGCATTCTAATGCAAATTGTCCTTATCACTAACAGGACCAAATAAATTCTTAAACTACTCATCAGCTTTTCACAAATGACCTGAGCAGAGACTCACAGCATCACGTTTTTTGCAGGAGCACATCGTAAATTGCTGACATCCTCCTCCAAGGTTGCTTGACATTCCTTAAAGACAGGAAAATCTGACACCTTTTAGACTGCACTGGACCAGGTGGTAATTTGTTCTTTATTTATCAATTTTATTTGAGCTCCTCAATGACATCATCTATAAATCAGAGACCTCCATATGGAATTCCTCCACCAAAAGCTCTGAAAAGACAGGCACGTTTAGCACCTTCAGAGACTCCTGAAAAATAGAAGCTTTCACAAACTCTTTATGATAAGGACATTATGGCCACTTGTGATGACTACCAATTACAGAGGGTTCCCAGAGCAGAAAGCTGCTCCTCATGGACCTTGCAATATCATTACTTTTTAAAAATCATACACTTGATTTTAATTGAATTGGTGAATTTTACAGAGTTCCTGAATTAATAAACCATGCCTGAGAATCCAAAGAAGAAAACAATATAATGGACAAGCCCATCCACCCATCATATGGTTTAAAACTTGGTTTCTAATTCATTTTTCTTGGTTATACTGCGAACTGAACTCAGTGACACTCAACCACTCAGCCACCTCCTAGTCTTGTTTTCATTTATTATTTTGAGTTAATTGTTAGACACAGGGCCTCACTGAGTTCTTTACTCCTTGTTATCCAGGGGAGCCAGCTTTCAAATCACAACCCTTGGGCTAAGGTTGTGGCTCAGTGGTTGACAATGTGCCTAGCATGTGGGAGAAACTAAGTTTGATTCTTAGGGAAAAAAATGTATATATAAAATGTATATATATATATATATTATTATTAAAAAATGAAAAGATGGGCTGGGGATGTAGCTCAAATGGTAGCGTGCTCACCTGGTATGCATGGGGTGCTGGGTTCAATCCTCAGCACCACATAAAAATAAAATAAAGATGGTGTGTCCACTGAACACTAAAAAATAAATATTAAAAATTTTTTTCTCCTTAAAAAAAGTGAAAAAAAGTCATAATCCTCCTGCCTCAGAATCTTGAGCCACTGGTACTTCAGGTGTATGCCAAAGCACCTGAAGATTCTCAAGAATTTGAGAATTTCAGAGTCTTTCATAAAATTTGAACAATATTGGAATCTAAGCCTGCTGCAAGTCTTTAAAACTACTAGTACACTGCACCATTAAATAAACCTCTCCATTTTATCTCAGTTTGTTCCACATAAGCATCACACTACAAAAGTTTGTGAGAAAATGCATACATGAAGAAAAATATGTGGTTCAAGGTCAAAGAGGTTACTTGTTATTATGACTGGCCCCCAAATTATGTCTTTGGTATGACAAAGAATATTTTAATTCTCATTTAATCATTGTACATTCTCACTATTTGCTTAGCTACAAACCCAAATCCATCAGAAGGTAGCCACCTACCTGCCAGCTCACAAGACAACACTACTGTCCAAAAGCGACAGGCAGGTTCTGTCAGGAGATTCTGTAGCCTTCCTATAAGTCTGATTCCTACACTGATGTACTCACCAAGACTGAACTCCTACAAACAATGCCCACACCCCAGGACAGCTGCATTCACTCCAGTCCCTCACACTGCCAAGGAGCAAGCCTGCAACTACTGCCTTTGGCAAATGGATTTATTACATAGAAGTCCAGACTGCGTCAAGTGCTCACACACCTCTATTCAATATTTCTTCTAAATCAAAGTTGTAAAACTAGGAAATTGCCACACCGACTCATTGGCTGCAAAGAAAGTTTTTGGAAATTTTGGGAAGCGTTCAAAACTACCTTTTAAAGATGAAGTTTTACTGGATGGCTTATGCTGTATTTATCAAAAACAGAAGGGCCACAGCACACTCTATTTGCCTTCCTTTCCAAATGAGCACTAAGACACAGCAAAAGGCTGGAACAGAGATAGCAGTGACAATCAACCCATCTTTGGCATGTTGGCAAACTTCAACATTTGGACACAAGTATGTAAGGAACTCTTACCAATAATCACACATGATCCATGACACCTGAATAGGTTGTGGGTGAGGTTTTGCTCAGGAGGCTTTGAATCATTGGGACAGGTAACTGAATCCTTTAGCCTGAGCAGAAACAGCCCACTCCACAGCAAGTACTGCACAATATAACCTGATTGGAGGCTGTAGCTTTATTAGTGATGTAGGGCACATGAGGCTAGACACCCAAGGAATGTTCCAGGAGCACATTGATTAGGTTCTGAGGGGTATCACTTAAATTTTTTCGGTTCACTGCTTGGAATTTCATTGATCTTTATTTACATCTAGTGGGACACGGATGGAGGTTAATATTTTATGTATTGGTATACATAAAGGTTTTGTTGTTGTTGTTGTTGTTTTGATTAGTTCACAGAAAGTGCTTTGTGTACCACTTGTAAGATTAGTCAGAGGTATTCCAAGCTTTGCCACAAAAGCAGAAGTCTGTGTTATAACCCACATTGAGATCTTTGCAAAATCATTTTCTGACATTCTGTTGAAAGAAAATTATGGTGAAGGTCTCCTAAGAAGCTTATTTAAGATTATTTGGTGGAGAAGGGAGAGCCGCTATATTAGGACACCAGAATGGGATGCTCCTTACCAAGCCTTTGGTCATGTAGTGTGTGTTAAGAAAACCATCACACAATTTTTTCCAGGGCTACTGAGGTACTCTAAAACACAGAGAAAAATCAAGCCTGGGTTTTCTGGCATATTCCACCTAAGTATTATTCATGGGGAGAAAACCTAAATTGGATGTAGTTTTTTTAAAAAAATTCACTGGTATAAAAGACCTTTAAAAAGGAAGAGATCAGCTGCAATTGTGGAAGAAACACCTGCAGAGCTACATCTGCTGATGTGGTTATTTGTGGGGTCCACACTCACAGCTGCAGCAAATTCACCACCTGAGCTACAAAGCGTTCAGTGCTAGAATGCCTGACTAGCATGCACAAGGCAGGATTTGGTCCCCAGGACTGGGAAAAGAAAAGAGAAAGCAACTCAAGTATAGGGCAAAATATATTTTGAGAAAGCGCCTCTCTAAACAATATACACAAATGACATTGTTTTATAATTCTCTTTAATGTGCCTACATACAGCACAATACATGAGCCTTATAACAAGCACAAGTGACAAGAGTGATGGTCCCAGAGTCATCAATAGATCAATAAGCAATCAAGCAAAAGGAAGATGCCAGCTGCAGGGTACACAGACACATCCCTATGGTCCCAGCTGCCACCCTCACCCCATCTCAAAAAATAACAATTAAAAGGACTGTGGAGAAACTCAGTGCTAGAGCACTCCTGGGTGAAATCTGAACTAAGAAAGAGAGGAAAGAAGTTCAGAAGAGCCATTTCACCAATCTGTACCAAAGGCTGGAGTAGAGAGGCCTAAACTAACATATACAATATGTAATGAAACATTAGACACAAAAGACTTAAAATACGGAAAAATGGAATCTAACAATAAGAGAGATTTAACCCAGAGAAACATGTTGCTTTCAAATCTTCATGCTGATGCAATACTCCCCTTCAACCCAGTACCCTGGGTTGGAGGGGAGTATTTTAAATTACTCTCTGAGTACTTTTAAAAAAAAAGAAAGAAAAAAAGAAATGAAGGCACACACCATTGTCACACAGCTACAGTGGTTACCTCAAAATAAATAAATAAAATGAAATAAAATAAAATTTTCCTCATGTCTGAAAAAATTCAAATAGATCTGAAACAAGCAAAGTTCTCACCACATTTCTACATAAAGGGCTTTTTCCCAGTGTGATTTCTTAAATGCTGTTCAAAGGGACCTGGACAGTTGAAAGTGTTACTGCAATTTTTAAAGATAGAAAGGGGATTTTAACATGTGAATTCTTTTGTGCCTTTGGAGAAAACTCTCAAAGCTGAATACATCCCCATATGGCTTATCCTCAGCATTTTCTACACTATGAGTCTTTTCATACAACTGAAAAAAACTAGAACAGCTGAACCCTTTATATTTCTTACTTGCATAGGATTTATTCTTTTTATTCCAAAACAATATTCCCAGTCCTTAGGAAAAAAATGAGAAAACTAGAAGATTTCCTACATTTCTCACATTCACAGGGCTTCTCTGCATGAATGTTTTCATATATAAGAAAGGAAATGAAGCTGACAGAATGTAGCAAATCCCCCAAATTCAGAGGGATTTTTTTTCAATGTGAGTGAAATGGCTTTGAAGGCAACAGGGACAATGGAAAGATTTGTGATATTTTTCACATTTAAAGAGTTATTCAGTTGGAAGTTTGGTGTATGCCTTTAATTCCTCAGACTCGAGAGGCTGATTCTGAAGAATCAATGTTGGAGGCTAGCCTCAGCTTCTTAGGAAGACCCTAAGAAACTCAGCAACTCCCTGTATCAAAATAAAAAGTAAAAAGGAACTGGAATGTAGCTCAGTGGTAGAGCACCACCAGGCTAAATCCCCAGTGGATCGATTGATCCTTTGCTCTCTCTCTCTCTCTCTCTCACACACACACACACACACATTTTCAGCTGTGTGAGTCTCTCTTGTCTTTGAGGATGATATGAAATGTGATTTACCATATTTCACATTCAAAGGATTTTTCTCCAGTAAACTTCCTACATGTATATGAGTGAAACAGTAATAACAGAAGAGTTTACCAATTGTTTTCATGCATATGACTTCTATGAAGTATATGTTCTTTCACATGTGTGAAGCAGACAAGATGTGGCAAAGGCTTCTCCACATTGTTGACATTCATTGGGCTTTTCTCCATTATACATTTTTCCGTGTCTGTGAAAGTCACTGGATCTAGCAAAGGCTTTGTCACACTGCTTACATTATTAGGGCTTCTCTCCAGTATGAGTTTGTTGATGTGAGTGAAGGTAAGAGGACTGAGTGAAGGCTTTGCCAGACTGCTTACATTCATAGGGCTTCTCTCCAGTATGAGTGTGTTTATGAATCTGAAGGTAAGAGGCAGTAGTGTAGGCTTTTCCACATTCTTTACATTCAGAGGGCTTCCCTCCAGTGTGTGTTCTTTCATGGCTCTTAAGCTTATAGAATGTAGCAAAGGCTTTCCACATTGTTTGCATTCATAGGGCTTCTCTTCAGTATGTGTTTTTCCATGTTTATGAAGCTGACAGGATGTAGTAAAGGCTTTGCCACACTGCTTACATACATAGGAATTCTCTCCACTATGAATTCTATTATGTATGTGAAGGTCACCAGATCTAGAAAAGGCTTTGCCACACTGCTTACATTCATAGGGCTTCTCTCCAGTATGCACTCTTCCATGTATTTTAAGTTCACTGGATCTAGCAAAGGCTTTGCCATACTGCTTACATTCATAGGGCTTCTCTCCAGTATGAATTTGTTCATGTGAGTGAAGGTGAGAGGACTCAGTGAAGGCTTTCCCACACTGCTTACATTCATAGAGCTTCTCTCCACTATGAGTTCGTTCATGTATATGAAGGTAAGAGGCAGCAGTAAAAGCTTTTCCACATTGTATACATTCATAGGGCTTTTCTCCGGTATGCATTATTCCATGTATGCGAAAATGACGGGATGAAGCAAATGTTTTTCCACATTGTTGACATGCAAAGGGTTTCTTTCTAGTATGTGTTCTTCCATGAATCTGAAGACAACTAGATGTAGCAAATGCTTTTCCACACTGCTTACATTCATAGGGCTTCTCTCCATTGTGTGTTTTTCCATGAATCTGAAGGTGACTAGATCTAGAAAAGGTTTTTCCACACTGTTTACATTCATAGGGCTTCTCTCCAGTGTGTGTTCTTCCATGAATCTGAAAATGACTAGATCTAGCAAAGGCTTTCAACACTGCTTACATACATAAGGCTTCTCTCTAGTATGTGTTCTTCCATGTTCATGAACTTGACAGGATGTAGCAAAGGCTTTGCCACACTGCTTACATACATAGGGCTTCTCTCCACTATGAGTTCTTTCATGTCTGTGAAGGTCACCAGATCTAGCAAAGGCTTTGCCAAACTGCTTACATTAATAAGGCTTCTCTCCAGGATGCACTCTTCCATGTATTTGAAGTTCACTGGATCTAGCAAAGGCTTTGCCACATTGCTTACATTCGTAGAGCGTCTCTCCAGTATGCACTATTCTATGTATTTGAAGTTTACTAGATGTAGCAAAGGCTTTGCCACACTGCTTACAATCATAGGGCTTCTCTCCAGTATAAGTTCGTTCATGTATCTGAAGGTAAGAGGAAGCAGTAAAGGCTTTTCCACATTTTTCACATTCATAAGGCTTTTCTTCGGTATGCATTCTTCCATGTATGTGAAGATGACGCAATGAAGCAAATGTTTTTCCAGATTGTTGACATCCAAAGGGTTTCTTTCTAGTATGTGTTCTTCCATGATTCTGAAGGTAACTAGATCTAGTAAAGGCTTTTCCACACTCCTTACATTTATAGGGCTTCTCTCCAGTGTGTGTTTTTCCATGTCTGTTAAGGTGATAGGACATAGCAAATGCTTTTCCACATTGATTGCATTCATAAGGCTTCTCTCCAGTATGTGTTCTTCCATGTGCACGAAGCTTAGAGGATGTAGCAAAGGCTTTTCCACATTGTTTGCATTCATAAGGCTTCTCTCCAGTATGTGTCCTTCTATGTGCATGAAGCTGATGGAATGTAGGAAAGGCTTTTCCACACTGCTTACATACATAGGGCTTTTCTCCTGTATGAGTTCTTCCATGTCTGTGAAGGTCACCAGATCTAGCAAAGGCTTTGCCACATTGTTGACATTCATAGGGCTTCTCTCCAGTGTGTGTTCTTTCATGGCTCTTAAGTTTATAGGATATAGCAAAGGCTTTTCCACATTGTTTACATTCATAGGGCTTCTCTCCAGTATGTGTTCTTCCATGTATATGAAGCTGACGGGATGTAGCAAAGGCTTTGCCACACTGCTTACATTCATAGGGCTTCTCTCCAGTGTGAGTTCTTTCATGTATGTGAAGGTCACCAGATCTAGCAAAGGCTTTGCCACACTGCTTACATTCATAGGGCTTCTCTCCAGTGTGAGTTCTTTCATGTATGTGAAGGTCACAAGATCTAGTAAAGGCTTTGCCACACTGCTTACCTTCATAGGGCTTCTCTCCAGTATGTGTTTTCTGATGTATTCTAAGTAATCTGGGATCAGCAAAGTCTTTCCCACATACCTTACATTTAAAATGTGCATTCCCTCTGTGTGTGACATTGTGCTTTTGAAGACTTGTCTGTGAAATAAAGATTCGACCATCTTGTTTACATTCATAAAATTTCTCTCCAGAATCAGTTCTTTCATATCTTCTAAATAAAGAGGAGAAATGAAAGCCTTTCCCACATACCTCACATTGAAAAGGTTTATCTCCACTGTGTATTATCATGTGTCTTTGAACACCTGGGAGAGAAGAAGAGGCTTCACCACATTGTTGACATTCATAGGGTTGCCCCCCAGTATGAGTTTCTTCATGTCTTTGAATGTCATTGGAACAACTGATGACTTTCCCACACACTGTACTTTCATATGGTCTATATCCAGTTTGTAACAACATTTGTGTGTCAACACTTTCGAGAGAAACCAGAGATTTCCTATATTGTTTAAATTCACATGGCTTCTCTTCATATTCTTCACGCTTATAGTATTTGTGTCCAGAGTGAGATGTGATGTGCCTATAAAGGAAAGAAGGACATATGAAATCATTTGCACACAAAATGAAGTCACATGGATTTAATCTATTAAAATTTGTCTTTGTTTGGTTAAAAATTGGAATCGATTTGAAGGTTTCCCCACACTATTCTGTAGGGAAAGTTTGAAGTTTACCATAGGACTTCTTTGAAGAAGAAGTGACCAGCACATAATTGATACCTAACTCATTCAGTTTTCTATTTTTTTATAGGTCTTTAAATTTCTACCAACATCACATAAAGGCTAGATTTTCTGACTTGTTAAAGTTGCCTGAAAATAAAGAGATTAAAAGGAAACAATCCTTTCCAACACAGCTTCTCTATGGCTATTATTCACATAGTCATATTCACATATGCAATTTCATAGTCCTTTTTGCATGTCAAATACTTTGAAAAGACTGAATACCTGTTACAGATAAGTATGTATTTCTGATAAAAAATATTATAAGAATAAATACATTTCAAATTATGCATACTTCTTCGGTTGGTTTGCTTTAAAAATTATATGACAGTTCTCAGATTCCCTCACGAATTCCTCTTGTGAGTACAGTTACCTTAGGTTTCTTCCACAGTTTTCAATCTGATCTTCAGTGGTCTTGTCTTCCCACTTGTTTCCTAAAATGAGACAACATAATAATCATTATGAATATTTAGGACCTAGAAATGCTTGGCCAAATTGTAGGTGCCATTTATGCTTCAATAATTCATCAACTGATTTCCTTTTCACCTTCTACATAAATGAGCAAAATAAACATGAGTTCTCGATTTGATTAATTTTAAAACCATAATTATTACCTATAAAAGCCAGGTTTCTGAGGACTTACAGCATCACATCTCTGTAAAGGATCTTCTGGGAAGCATCCAGAAAAGCCCACTCCTCCTTGGTGATGTTCACAGCCACATCCTCAAAGGTCACTGAGATCTGAAATATCCCACAAATGTATAGACAACTCCAAGACACATAATTATGAAGATATTCAACACACAGAACAAGGAGAGAATATTAAAAACTATGAGAGAAAGAAGGCAGATTACATTCAGGGGTAAACCAATTAGGTTAATGGCTTATTTTTTATCACAGACGTTGAAAGCAACAGGATCCTGAAACAACGTATTTCAAACGCTGAAAAATAATGAATTCCAACTAAAAATACTGTATCCAGCAAAATTAAGCTTCAGATTTCACAATGAAATTAACATATTCCATGATAAACAAAAGATAAAAGAATTTGCAGCCAGAAAACCAGCACTGCAAGGCATTCTGAGCAAAACACTACAAGAAGAGGAATTGAAAAACAGCACCCAAAACTAACATTGGGAGGTAACCCAGTATAAAAAAAAAAAACAAAAAATATAACCAAAAAGACAACGAGCCATATTAAAATAAATACATAAATAAGCATGTCTGGAAGAACAAACAATAGATCAATAGTAACCTTAAACGTTAATGGCTTAAATTCACCAATAAAGAGACAAAGGCTAGTAACCTTGAATAAAAAAACGAATCCAACAATATGCTGCCTTTAGGAGACTCATATGACAGGAAAGGACATACACAGGTTGAAAGTGAAAGGCTGGGAAAAATCATACAACTCACATGGTCCTCTGAAGCAAGCAGGAGTTGCCATACTCATATCGAATAAAATCAACTTCAAACCTAATTTAATCAAAAGGGATAAAGAAGGCCACTATATACTGTTAAAAGGAACCATCCACCAACAAGACATAAAAATTATCAATATGTATGCACCAAACAATGGTCCTGCAACGTTCTTAAAACAAACTCTCCTCAAGTTCAAGAGTCAAATGGACCACAACACAATAATTACCAGAGACTTCAACACACCGCTCTCTCCTATGGACAGATCCACAAGACAAAAGCTGAATAAAGAAACTGTAGAACTCAATAACACAATTAATAACCTAGACTTAACCAAAATATATAAAATATATCAACCATCATCAAGTGGATACACATTCTTCTCAGCTCATGTGGATACACATGGATTCTTCTCAAAGATAGACCATATATTATGCCATAGGGCAACTCTTAGTAAATATAAATGGGTGGAGATAATATAATGGACCTTATCTGATCATTTAGAATGAAACTGGAAATCAATGATAAAAGAAGGAAGGAAAAATCCTGCATCTCCTGGAAAATGAACAATATGTTACTGAATGATCAATGGGTTACAGAAGACATAAAGGAAGAAATCAAAAAATTCTTACAAATAAATGAAAATACAGACACAACATATCGGAATCTATGGGATACAATGAAAGCAGTTTTAAAAGGGAAATTCATTGCCTGGAGTTCATTCCTCAAAAAAAGAAAAAACCAACAAATAAATAAACTCACATTTCATCTCAAAACCCTAGAAAAAGAACAGCAAAACAACAGCAAATGTAGCAGAAGGCAAGAAATAATTAAAATCAGAATGGAAATCAATGAAATTGAAACATAAAAAAACATTGAAAAATTGATAAAACTAAAAGTTGGTTCTTTGAAAAAATTAATAAGATAGACAGACCGTTAGCCATGCTAACGAAGAGAAGAGAGAGAACTCAAAATCCCAACATATGGAATGAAAAGGGCAATATCACAACAGATACTTCAGAAATACAGAAGATAATTAGTAATTATTTTGAAACCCTATATTCCAATAAAATAGAAGATAGTGAAGATATCGATAAATTTCTTAAGTCATATGACTTGCCCAGATGGAGTCAGGAAGATACACACAATTTAAACAGACCAATGACAAAAGAGAAAATAGAAGAAGCCATTAAAAGACTACCAACCAAGAAAAGCCCTGGAACAGATGGATATACAGCGGAGTTTTACAAAACCTTCAAAAAAGAATTAATACCAATACTTTTCAAGTTATTTCAAGTAACAGAAAAAGAAGGAGATCTTCCAAATTTATTGTATGAGACCAACATCACCCTGATACTGAAACCAGACAAAGATACTTCAAAGAAATAAAACTACAGACCAATATCTCTAATGAACATAGATGCAAAAATCCTCAATAAAATCCTGGCGAATCGACTACAAAAGCATATCAAAAAAATTGTGCACCATGATCAAGTAGGATTCATCCCTGGGATGCAAGGCTGGGTAAATATACAGAAATCAATAAATGTTATTCACCACATCAATAGACTTAAAAAACCACATGATCATCTCGATAGATGCAGAAAAAGCATTCGATAAAGTACAACATCCCCTTATGTTCAAAATACTAGAAAAACAAGGGATAACAGAATCTTACCTCAACATCGTAAAAGGTATATATGCAAAACCTCAGGCTAGCACTATTCTGAATGGAGGAAAAACTGAAGGCATTCCCTCTAAAATCTAGAACAAGACAGGGATGCCCTCTATCACCACTTCTATTCAATATAGTTCTCAAAACACTGGCCAGAGCAATTAGACAGACGAAAGAAATTAAAGACATAAAAATAGGAAAAGAGGAACTTAAATTATCACTATTTGTGGATATGATAATATATCTAACAGACCCAACAGGGTCTACAAAGAAACTACTAGAGTTAATAAATGAATTCAGCAAATATAAAATCAACTCGCATAAATCAAAGGCATTCCTGTATATCAGCACCAAATCTTATGAAATAGAAATGAGGACAACCACCCAATTCACAATATCCTCAAAAAAAAAAAAATAAAATACTTGGGAATCAACCTAACAAAAGAGGTGAAAGATTTAAACAATAAAAACTACAGAACCCTAAAGAGAGAAATAGAAGACCTTAGAAGATGAAAAAATATACCCTGTTCATGGATATGAAGAACTAACATCATCAAAATGGAAATATTACTCAAAGTTCTCTATAGTTTCAATGCAATGCCAATCAAAATCCCAAGGGCATTTCTTGTAGAAAGAGACAAAGCAATTATGAAATTCATATGGAAAAACAAAAGACCCAGAATAGCAAAAGCAATTCTAAGCAGGAAGTGTGATACCAGTCAGGCGGTATAGTGATACCAAAGTTCAAACTATACTACAGAGCAATAGTCACAACAACAGCATGGTACTGGTACCAAAACAGGCGGGTGGATGAATGGTACAGAATAGAGGACACAGAGACCAATCCACAAAATTACTACTATCCTATATTTGATAAAGGGGCTAAAAGCATGCAATGGAGGAAGGATAGCATACTCAACAAATGGTGCTGGGAAACTCAAAAAAATTAACAATAAGAAAACAAATAAGGGCTGGGGATGTGGCTCAAGTTGTAGCGCACTCGCCTGGCGTGCATGCGGTCCAGGTTCGATCCATCACCTACAAAACAAAAATGTTGTGTCCGCCAAGAACTAAAATAAATAAATGTTAAAACTCTTTTCTCTTGGGCTGGGGATTGGCTCAAGCGGTAGCGCGCTCGCCTGGCATGCGTGCGGCCCGGGTTCGATCCTCAGCTCCACATACAAACAAAGATGTTGTGTCCCCCAAAAACTAAAAAAATAAAATATTTAAAAAATCTCTCTCTCACTCTCTCTTTCTCTCTCTCTAAAAACTCTTCTCTCTCTCTCTCTCTCTCTCTCTCTCTCTCTCTCTCTCTCTCCCTATCTCTCTCTCTCTTAAAACAAACAAACAAACAAACAAACAAAAAACCCAATAACCCAATGAACAAATGGGCCAAAGACTTGAACAGACACTTCTCAGAGCAGCACATACAATCAATCAACAAGTACATGAAAAAATGCTCACCATCTCTAGCAGTCAGAGAAATGCAAATCAAAACCACCCTAAGATACCATCTCACTCCAGTAAGATTGGCAGATATTATGAAGTCAAATAACAACAAGTGCTGGCGAGGATGTGGGGAAAGGGGTACTCTTATACATTGCTGGTGGGACTGCAAATTGGTGCGGCCAATTTGGAAAGCTGTATGGAGATTCCTGGGAAAGCTGGAAATGGAACCACCATTTGACCTAGCTATTGCCCTTCTCGGACTATTCCCTGAAGACCTTAAAAGTGCATACTACAGGGATACTGCCACATCAATGTTCATAGCAGCACAATTCACAATATCTAGACTTTGGAACCAACACAGATGCCCTTCAATAGATGAATGGATAAAAAAAAATGTGGCATTTATACACAATGGAGTATTACGCAGAACTAAAAAATGACAAAATCATGGAATTTGCAGGGAAATGGATGGCATTTGAGCAGATTATGCTAAGTGAAGCTACCCAATCCCTAAAAAACAAATGCCAAATGTCTTCTTTGATATAAAGAGATATAAAGAGAGCAACTAAGAACAGAGCAGGGAGGAAGAGCAGGAGAAAAAGACTAACATTAAACAGAGAAATGAGGTGGGAAGAAAATGGAGAGAAAAGGGAAATTGCATGGAAATGGAAGGAGACCCTCATTGTTATACAAAATTACATATAAGAGGTTGTGAGGGGAATGGGAAAAAAAACAAGGAGAGAAATGAATTGTAGTAGTTGAGGTAGAGAGAGAAGATGGGAGGGGATGAAAGGGGGGATAGTAGAGGATAGGAAAGGTAGCAGAATACAGCAGTCACTAATATGGCATCATGTAAAAACGTGGATATGTAACCGATGTGATTCTGCAATCTGTAATTGGGATAAAAATGGGAGTTCATAACCCACTTGAATCTAATGTATAAAATACGATATGTCAAGAGCTTTGTAATGTTTTACACAACCAATAAAAAAATGAGAAAAAAAAGAAAGAAAGAACTCAATGATCTAAAAATGTCACCATGGGCTGGAGATGTGGCTCAAGTGGTAGCGCGCTCGCCTGGCATGCATGCGACCCGGGTTCGATCCTCAGCACCACGTACAAACAAAGATGTTTTGTCCGCCAAAAAACTAAATAAAATATTTTTAAAAATTCTCTTCTCTCTCTTTAAAAATAAAATTGTCACCTTGTCCAAAAAACAGCCTTACAAAGTTTTATAACTCTCAAAACAATCTTCTTAATAAACAGCAGGCGCTACTTTTCTAAGTCTCACAGCAAAATGAATATCCAATGATTGTCAAACTCTTCTTAACAGCAGCCAGTTCACTACCATAATATACATTTATGAGACACATACTAATGTTCTGCTCAAGGACATTTTGATCAAGGGTGGGCCACATTTGCAATGATTGTCTGTTGTGAAAGAGATTCATTGTGCCTGTAGCAATGGTGGTGCAAACAAACCTAAGGCAGAAGCTCTTCCAGAGTGTGGTAAAGCAACAAGTTTGTAGCCCAGAATTCTGAACTATCCCACACAGTCTGCGTGTGAAAGAGGCCACCACTTACATCTGTAAGCATGCTATGATGTCTGCACAGTGATGGAACAGACAAAGAAAATGTTCCTGCCACTTACACAGAAGCATACTCAAGGACTGAAACCATACAGAACCACCCCAAACAATGAAGAACCCACAATTACCCTCTGAGACATCAGCCCAACTCTGTCAGGACAATGATGCAGACAGGAGGGCTTCATGGACCTTCAACCAAACGGGAAGCACACTGAGGTTTCAGGGTCACAGCAACACTCCACAGGACATAAACCACACCCCTAAAAGTGGACCACCAGTGAAATCCCATGTATGCTCAAAGAATATGAGAGCTAAAGCAGAAATCAGATCACAAGAAGCTGAAAAGCCTCCAGGGAAAAAGACATTAAACACAGGGCTCTGAACAGACACAGGACAAAGAGGTGACTCAAGAAAAAAGGTGACCATTTTGAAAGAAAAAAATGTAAAAGTCCATCATAGGAATTTCATAGAGGACACCAGAGGTGGCGCTGTATTAGTATCTAAGTCATCCAACGCACATTTCAGAAAACAAGAGCTAAAAGCAACCAATGAAACTGCCACTTCAGAAAACCAGAGAAAGAAGAGCATGGTAAACCTAAATTGACCACAGGTAGGTAACAGAGAAGGTGTTGGTGAAACCACAATCAGGAAATCCGCAGTCTGCAAATAAAGTTCTTCATGAACATCCGCATCACTGATTAACCGACAAAAGGCTAAGAATACAGAGGACAGGGACTGGGGTTTTGGCTCAGTGGAAGACTGCTTTCCTAGTGCTTGGAAGAAACTGGGTTCAATCCTCACTGCCACATAAAAAGAAAAAAATAAAAAGTGTAAAATATACAATAATATTAAAGAAAAAAGCATCGAGGACTGAAAACCTACTAACAGATTTAAAAGTGTCATCGTCAACAGTGCATTGGGACTACAAGATTATCATAAATGTGCTTGACACAAATTAGACAACTGCAGAAACTGGACCACTTCTTTGAGAGATACAATCTCCTACAACTCACACAAAAGGGGAAATACACAAAATAGATGCATCCATGGCTGCTGAGAAAACCAGACTCAGAAACTAATTACTTCCTAAAAAGGCAAGGAAAGGCTCTGACATCTCAAACAGGCTTCCATGAGACACATAAGAACTGCCACCAGTTTTCTACTTTGTTTCCAGAACATAACAGCTGAGTTAACACCTCCTAAGTCTCCCTGAGGCATAAGTTACCATATTATCCAAATTAAATAGATGAAGAAAAGTATGAAACAGAAGACTATGAATGATGCTCATAAACATAAATGCAAATTTTAATCATAAATGCAAAAAACTGTACAATTAAGTCATCACACTCCAGGTGTCTATGCAAATGATGTGAAAATTATGGGCACAGGAACTCTCACTGCAGTGACTACAGCAGCCATATCCACAACAGCCCAAAGCTAGATGCAAGGAAGACGCACCATTCAATACTGAATGGAAAAGCTGAAGTTTAACCACACCAAAGAACATCACCCAGAAAATGAGCTCTGCAGCCTGGAAAGATACAGCACCCTTAAAGGCAGACTGGAAAGTGAGAGAAGCCAGTTTGAAATGGCCAAGTGCAGTAAGATTCCAAGTCAAGAACATTCTGGAAAAGACAACATTATAGATGCACTAGCAAAACTGATGGGTGCCAGAGATATAGGAAGCAGAGAGGGAGGAAGAAATGAGGAGGAGTGATGAACAAGTGGAACACAGGATTCCCAGAGAAGAAGATTCTCTTCTGTATGACATTATCTTGTATACGACGTGACACACACAATCACATCACAAGGAAGAGGAACCCTAAAATAAAGGATGAATTTTGGCTTATCCAAAATGTTGCTTCATCCATTCTCTTTATCCAATGTTCAACACCCTACACCAATTCAATATTTTGAAAACAGTGGAGACTATCAGCTGGAGAGAAGGGGTATTTGATACTATATGTAATGGCACATTTAAATGCCACCTTGATTGGATTAAAGGATGCTGATGATTAATGAGCTTCTGGGTGTGTCTATGAGGGTATGTCTACAAATGACTGGCATAAGGGATAGTGAGCCAAACTGGAGAACCTCCTTAAGCTAGGCAGCACCATCGAATAGGATGGTGTCTTGGGTGGAACAAAATTCTTCACTCTCCCAAAATGGACTCTGTCAGTGATTCTCTAGTAAGTTTCTAGAATCTTTGCTCTGGACTAAGGCAGCACCATTGATCCCTATTGTTCTGTGGCTTCAGCCTCTGGGACTCTGCAGCTACTACTTCTCAAGCTCTCCAGCCTGCCGATGGCCACTGTGGACATCCACCTTCAGGTCAAGTACGCCAATCTAATGACTCCCCTTTGATAATCATACTTCCTCTTGATACTGTTCCTCTAGAGAACACTGACTAATAAACTATGTAAGCCTAAAATTGCTCATAAAAACAAAGTTTATCTAATAAAGAAGTAAATAAACTATCAAGCCATGGAGTTTTAAAAATGTATACATAAGAAACAATATTAATATGCTAAATACATTTTTTATAATAATGCAAAAATAAAGCAAAGAGGAAGAGTCATAGTTACAAATTTCAAAAGTATGAACAAAAGCAAGAAAACTGATTTTCAATACTATTTCATCTGGAAAGAAATTGGATGATAACTCTTCAAAACTCACTCTAACTGCTGGTGTAGTGGTGTGCACCTGTAATTTCAGCCACTAGGGAGGTCAAGGCAGGGAAATGGCAAAAGTTTGAGGCCCGTCTCAGCAACAGAGCAAGACACTAAGGAATTTAGTGAGACTGGTCTTCATCAAAAATAAAAAGGGGGTCTGGGACTGTAGCTGAGTGGCAGACCACTTGCTAACATGTGTGAGGCACTGGGTATGATCCTCAGCACCACAGAAAAATAAATAAAATAAAGGTATTCTATCCATCTACAACTATACAATATTTTAAAAAAGGAAAAAGAAAAAATAAATAAATAAGAAGTGCTGAGGATGTGCTCAGTGGTCAAGTGCCTGTAGGTTTATTCCCCAGTAAAACGCCTGCACAACTCCAGAACATTCCTCACAAATTGAAATTTATTTCTGGAAGATAACTAAGCATGAGCAAGTCCATGGCATCAATTCCCAGCACTCAATAAGGAAGCAAATAAATAAACAACAGAGTACAATACTAATTCTCTTGGGCTGGAGAGTAGCTTGAAAAAATACATGTAATTAGGTAAACATGATTATGATACAAAAGGTACACAATTAGAGGCATAAAAACACAAAAAAATCAGTAGAAAGACACCACACTTTCTCACAAAGATTGAATGTTCCCATGTTATAAACTCTCTAAAAAACACTGAGCTTTCAACCAACTTCTGTGAAATTTAGGGCATGGTTTACTGTATTTTGGAGGTAAACTTAAGAAAAAGTTATCTAAAAATGGAAATAAGAGGTTTGGGATTCTGACTCAGAAGTAGAGTGTTTCCCTAGCACATGAGACACCCTAGTTTTGATCCTCAGCTCCACATAAAAATAAATAGCTATTGTGTCCAACTACAGCAACAACAAAAAATACTCTTCAAAAAAATTGAAAACAGTAAACTGTATCTAAGACCAAGCAACAGGACAGAGAGAATTGAAAGAGAATTTATGTTGTACAGGACAGAGAGAATAGAAAGAGCATTTATGTTACTCCCAAGTTTCATAAGCTAAAAGGCTAGCTCCCAAAAGTTTGGCCCCACGAGGAAGCAGTTGGGAGGGAACAGGAATTAGGTGACATGGTGAGGGGATCAGCACCATTATTTAAACATATGGATCTCTTCTTTGCAGAAAACAGGTGTCATTTACTCCTTCACTGATATTCAGTGATACAATGATTACAGTTAGGTATTCAAGGCATTGCCAAAGTTGTCCTTAAAAATTACAATGAAGACGGGTGTGCTGGTGCAAACCTAGAACCCCAGCAGCCCTAGATGATGTAGCAAGACTCTGTCTCAAAACAAAGAATCTAAAAGAGGCTGATGGTTAAGCATCTCTGGGTACCATTCCTGATACCAAAAAACCACACAGTTCACTTGAACCTGCCAAGTTAGGACAACAACGGTGAAAACTGTCGTCCTTTGTAAAATTCATCACCTTGTGAAGGACAGATACTAGTTTTCATGAAATCACATTCATAAATTAGTAGAATTGGACTCAAATTTTGCAGCAATAATGCAAGACAGAGTTTCTCTGTATCTTACGTGGTATTTTGGAATCTAGGGTTGGATTTCAATTTGAAACCACTGAAAAGACAAATCTGAATCTTACCAACTTTCTACACATATTCAGGGGTAGCAAAAGGTAAAATAGGTAATTAGATGTTTTTTTTTCTTTTTTTCTTTTTTCTTTTTTGTTTGATGCCCTCGAGATTAAACCCAGAGATATTTTACTACTGAGCCACATCCACAGTCATTTTTATATTTTGAGACGCAGTCTCACCAGGTTGCATAAGGCCTCGCTAAGTTGCTAAGGCTGTCCTCAAATTTGCAACACTCCCGTCTTAGCCTCTGGAGCAGGAAGGATCACAGGTGTGCACCACTGTACCTGGCTGTAAGCTGGGATTTTTAACAACAACAACCAAAAAAAAGGTGGATTTTAATCCACCTCTCTCTTGCCTCTTTAATAATAGTACATCCCATTTGACTCTGAATAAATAAACCTGGGCCTCACATAAGTGAGCAAATCATTTCAAAGTGATACACAAAAAGCTTTGGTGCTGAGGAAGCACAGATGTGTCAGGCTCAAGGGGCAGGGAAGGTCCCTGACAGCTGGGACATGCTTTCTCCTGGTCTTGCTCATGGAAAGCATCCAGGATCACCCTCCCAGGCACCTGGACCATGACTCCAGTCTATGAGGCTTTACAGGTTTGCACAGCTCTGCACTGGGGTGGGTGGTCCTTATGCTCCAGGAGAGATTTTGCTCCTTCACACCATGAGAGACTAAAAGGGCAGGAGTCACTGCTCACCTGGCCCCTCAGCACCAGCATCAACAGGCTGAGTGTTCGCCTGTCTCCAAGGAATGGGAACAGAGCTTGGGGAAAACAAGGTCTCAAGGAAGTAGCTCTTTAGATGAGGCCTTTTCCAGAAGATTCCTCAGCCCAGGGCCCCCAGCAGCTTCCCTGAGAGGCTGCACCCCACACCTTAGGCTGTCCTCTGGGAGCAGCTGACCCAGAGCCTGAAATTCTGTTAACCTTGCAAGGCACAGGGAAGCTATGGGCACTCTGTGGCAGCTCCAGGAGAGGATAGTGGCTGAGGACATGGGATTCTGGCAGGTGCCCAAAGGGAACCTCTGCCCAAGAAATCTGACATGGTGCCTACACCTAAGGAAGATAAAAGAAAAAGCACAAGATTTTTACAGCTGTGAACTCAAGTTCTCTATACAGTTGCATCTACATCAAAGAACCTTCAGAGTACTTGACTTTGGCTAACTAGACCACCATGAGGGTGGAAAGGCAGGGTTCTGTATGGAGAGCAAATATTATCTTGGGCTATTATAAGCCCTTAAATAGCACATCATCTTAATTTCTATAATCAGACCACAATCTCAAAACTTCTCAGAATATATCACTGACCTTACGAGACATCTCCAAAATCTACCAAAGCTCAGAATGCAGTAACAGACATACAGAAGAAATTTTCTTTGTTTTTTTCTGTACCCCACCAATCTGATGTTCCTACCAATGCAATTGGTTAATGCAGTGATACACAGTTTCTTTTATAAAAGTTCATGGAGGCCAGGCAAAGTGGCACACAACTATAATCCCAACAGCTTGAGAGGCTAAGATAGGAGGATTGCTAAATTCAAAGCCAGACTCAGCAACTTAGTGAGACCATCAGGAACTTAGTGATATTATGTCTGAAAATACAATACAAAAAAAACTTGGAATGTGGCTCAGTGTTTAAGTGCCCCTGGGTTCAATCCCTGGTATATTAAAAAAGGAAAAAGTAGAAGGAAAAAAAATGAAAGAAAGAAAGAAAATAAAGAAGAAAGCAAGAAAAAAAGAAGTGATGTAATCTTTTTCCAGGGAGGGTCACACACATTATTCAGGGTAACTTTAATCCATGTTCCTTAGTATGATAATTAATATTTGGGTTAAAATAATGTATTTTCTGTAGCTGGGGTTGTCGATGACTTTAATCCCAACAGATTGGGAAGCTGAGGCAGGAGGATCACAACTTTCAGCCAGAGCTGAGCACCATAGCCACATCCTTTCTGAAAATCATACTGAAAAGAGCTGGGGATAAAGGACAGTAAAGGAATCAGACATTATTGTAGTGGCAACCAATTTTTTCACAAAAAAAAATTAACTGGGTTTTCCAGAAATCTGCACCATGGCTAATTTTAGGACTATCAATAAAAGAGTATCCACAAAAAAGTTCAGTGTAGATAAACTTCCTATTTTTGTGTTGCCCTACTTTACTGGGCAGTTAGTCTGGAAGAAATCAGCACTCCTGGGCTGGGGATGTGGCTCAAGCGGTAGTGCACTCGCCTGCCATGCGTGCGGCCCGGGTTCGATCCTCAGCACCACATACAAACAAATATGTTGTGTCTGCCGAGAATCAAAAAATAAATATTAAAAAAAAATTCTCTCTCTCTCTAAAACAAAAAAAAAAAAAAAAAAAAGAAATCAGCACTCCAGGTGTTGGACTCCCCGTTACTAGTTTTTTACACACTTGTATCCAGAATAATAGTTTGTAGTAGTGTTCAAACAAGGCCTCTGGCCTCGAGCTGGGCTTCACAAATAAGTCACCAACTGGGCTCCATGGTAACAGCTGGTGGGGGAGGAAATAAAGGGGAGAAGAAGCTCTCCCCTCCTCAGGTGCTGTCCTTGAAGGGTTAACTTGGCCAGAATAGAGAAAGAAAAACCTGCTTTTATGTGTGTGATGTGACAACTTGACTATGGTGACTCCACTTTGTGAACTCAGCCATGACACTCAAAAAGCTCATGACTGGGGCAGTTTGTATTCTTTTGTTCATGAAAATTCCCCAAGAACACAGAATGATCTATGGGGCCTACTGGAGACTAACTGACCACAACTTTCAGGTTTACTTACGTTGACTGAACCCCCAAACTTTACTTTTGTGGTTTCTGTGCTTAAATATGGAGCCAACTGAAGGCAGGGGCACCACACCGACCATCTCATTCTTTCGAGAGCAGAGTGTCTGCAACTGGCCAGCGATAAAGGCTTAACTGGAATAAGACTCTGTGGTCTGAGAGTTATTTGGGGGTCCCTGTATTTCAATGTGAACGTCTGACCCCCTCTCCTTACATACTGGGTATAAAATTTTGAAACCACCTGAACTCAATTTTCAAGGGATGGATGGATTGATTACAGCAAAAGCATTGCCCTCTGAGACTTGCTGCAGCCAGATAAACCTGTTTACAACTATCTTCAGTGCCTTGTCTCCTTTGTCCCTACATCATTATTACCCTGTGTGCTTACCTAACTACAGGACTGGTGTGACTCTACATCATGGACTCTCAGAAAAGGGAGCAGTTATACTGTATTGATGTAGCCCAGAATTCCATATTTCTGGGATCTATAAACAACCCCCTTATTCCCTTTAAAGCAGTTATTTTGGCCAAACACGAGGAAGTGTTGAGTGATCATTCTTTCTCCTCAAGGATAATATTCACAAAGAGAAAACAAATGCTTTCAAAAGTGTTCTTCTTGCCAGGGACATTGGCACAAGCCTGTAACCCCAGTTAAGCGGGAGGCTGAAGCAGGAGGATCACAAATTGGAGGCCAGCCCAGATTCCAACACAAAGGGAAGGGAGAAAGAGAGGGGGGAAGGGAGGGGGGAAGGGAGGGGGTAAGGAAGATTGATTCTTTCCACTATTTCACTAAGCGATAATGACAATTAGCAGACGGTGTCTATTTGAAACCAGTGGGAAGAAGGAATGTCTGGCTGAGCTGTGAGGTGGAGAGAAGGTGGCCTTTTAGAGGGCAGGTGGTGCCTGCAATTTGGAGGACGTCCACTAGGTGGAGCTCCACAGAGAGAAAGAAGCTGCATTTTTGGTCCTGCTTCCTACACGTTGGGAAAAGTGAGTGCGGGTCACAGGTATGGAGCAAAGGAGACACCTGGGACCTGAGCCTCCCTTCCAAACCCAGGGAACCAGGGGACAGGACCCAGGGCCACCCGACAGCGGCGACTCAGGGCGCCACTCAGCAGCTTGCCCGCCCGCCGGGCCCAAAGGCAGGTACTTACTGCCTACATTCAGCGAACTCACAATTTTTGGCTTCTCTGGTGACCTAGCGTCCTCTGGAGGAACCTGCGGGAACCCGAGATCCCCGAGAACACGGCAGCCCAGTCACTGGGGTCCCTGGAGCAGAGAACACGGGGCCCGGAGCAGGAGTAGCCCATTTGGTGAGGAAGAAAAGCCCAGAGCTTGCGGCAGCCCGCCCTTTCCCTCCCTCTGCGCACTGATTGGACAGTTCCCCCCAGCGACCCGGATGGATGGCCTCCAGGCCCGCCTCTGGATCGTGACTGACAGCTAACAGCATCCAATCACTGGCTGAAGTTGGGTAGAGTGACAGATTCTTGGCCCCAGCCCTTTTCAGGAGGAGCTTCCTGGCTGTGCTGAGAAGGAATCCAGGTGGGAAACCTTGGCTTAGCCTCTGGGACAGAGGTGACACGTGGCGCTGAGCTAGGCTTCAGCCATAGAGGGCTTTCCGAGCATGGCGAGTCCCTGGGTTTAACCTCAACACAAAAACAAAGCACAGCTTCTCCATGAGGCTGCGGCTGGAGGAGCCCAAGGTCACGTCTGCATCTGCAAACAGTGAGACCCTGTCTACAAATAAAATGAAAAGGTGGGGATGGAGCTCAGAGGACGGGGTCAAGCCCCACTGGGTTTGTTTCCCAGTACCTTAAAAAAGAAAGAACGATATATTATTTTATATTATATATATAATCTATATTTTATATATTTTTGTATATATAAAATATATATAATATATTTTTTATAAAATATATAGAATATATTATATATTTTTATACATAAAATATGTATTTTATATAATATAGTCTCTATATATTATATGTATTTTATATATAAAATATGTATTTTATATAATATATTCTATATATAAAATGGATATTTTCTATAATATATTTATATATATTATATATATATATATTTCTCACACTAAGTACATCTAATCAGAATATTTTCTATAATATATATATATTATGAAAAATAATATATATATATTAAAATATATATATATATATATATATATTTTTTTTTTTTTTTTTCCCAGCTGATGCGACCTCAAGTGACTTAGAAAGACACGGTCTCCAAATTTTTGAAACACTTTTTAAAGATATCATTTATATGACCCATATATAATATCAAAAAATGAAAACTATTTGAAAACTATTTAGTAATTCTCCTGACCTCCTGCCCTCTGTTGCTTTGAGGAGGCTCCTGATCTACAAAAGGAAGCAACTGGGGTTGGCTCTGATGCCCAAGGCTCCCTCCCTAGCAGAAAGGGTGGGGGAGGAAAGAAGGCAATCCTCTAGGGCAGCAATATGCTGTGGAAATAAAATGGGTGCTTTGTGCTTAGTGTCGATGTTCTACTTCAAATGTTAGGAAGTCTTTTGCAGAAATGTGACTCTGGTGACCCCACAGGTCTGTTCAGATGTTCACCCAAAACCAAACAGAAACGATTATGATGCAAAGCAGGAAAGAAACTTTGACCAGTGCACCTACACCAGGAAGACAAAAAAACCCTGTTTTTACCCTGTCTTCAGATGCTGACAAGGACTTTGAGATTTTATAGAAAGGGTAATCATAGGAATGTATGGATAGGGGAAATTGTATGTAGGATTTAGTATTATCTGTAGGATTTAAGCTTCAGGCATCTGTGGTCTTATAACTTCTCTGTGAGCTCACACTCACTTGCCACCTGGACGCATGTCACTGTATTGCAAAGACTGACCTCACTTTGTCAGGAGGAAGTCCCCCTCCAGTGTATTCTTTCCATGTCAAGGTTTTCAAGAAAAGCCACAAGCCCTAGGAAGCAACATACCCCCGGAGCTGACCCAGCACTCTCAGCATTCTGGGTTTGAACCGATAGTCCAACCAGAAAGAAACGAAAACCCTTCTCAGCTGGGTCCCTTAACCCTGCATATAAACCATAAAAAATTGCCACTTGGGGCCAACACTGTCTGTCATGTCTATCCCCCTCTTGGAAATTAAGTACAATTTTTTTTCTCTACTCTTAATTTGGGATTTGTGAAGTCTATCACATCCTGCTCACTGGCCCAAGTTCATTCTATTGAACAATATTGCCCATGGCCAAGGGGGGGCTATTGTGTAAAAAGTCGTATTCCCACAATGTGTGGAAAAGTGGTCATATAGCTGCCAGGGCTAGAATTGAATTCCAGGTGCCTTTATTGTCCCCCATGGTAGAGATTGAATTGAGGGCAGGGGCACTTTGCCACTGAGCATCCCTTTTATTGTGGTTCAAAGAAGGTGGGTGTGAGCATAACTGTAATGGGCCTGAGAGAATAACTCCAGATGGTGACTCCAAGCTACTATCAATCCAATGAAGAGGTTGACAAATCAGAGGGTGAGACCCAGCATGGTTGTTCATTCCTGTGATCCTAGAGGTTCAGGAGGCTAAGACAGGAGGATTTCTAGTTCTAATCTAGCATCAGCAAAAATGAGGTGCTAAGCAACTCAATGAGAGCCTGACTCTAAATAAAATACCAAACATGGCTGGTTATGAAAATATAGTATTTTGCCTTAAATGTACTATTGAGATATAAGAAAGGCAACCTGAGGGCAATTAGAGCAAAATGGAGAGTCACATGTACAGCCTCAGACTGTGGATGTGGCAGATCCCGAGTCCATGCACCTGAACCATCCTGGACCCACAGGAGGTCGGGTAGGGGTCACCCTGACCAAGAGAGAAAGAAGCAGTGTTGATTTAGGTAAAGTCAAAAGTGTCTAGGTCCAAAATGCACTCAATTCAAGAAGACTTTCCTGGCACAAAAGGACAAAGGGAGTTGAGGACAACTAAGGGTGTATTGCTTTATATACAAATATGTGGGGGTTTTGATACCAGGGATTTGACTGCGCGCTGCCTAGCCACTGAGCCAAACTTCCAGCTCTTTTTTACTTTTACACAGGGTCTGGCTAAGAGGCTTAGGGCCTCACTAAGCTGCAGAGGCTGGCTTCCAACTTGCAGTTTTCCTGCATTAACCTCCCAATCCACTGGGATTTCAGGATTGTGCTACTCTGCCCCGCAGCCTGCTTCTTTAAACAGCCCAGTGGGACACAGGGAAATGCAGGTAAAGATCTGGAAGGTGGTGCACCCCATAGTACTTTGCCAAAGAGGAACTGGGGTGGGAAGTGGGGACCCTTGTGAACCAGAGGATAGAATGCTGACTGCATCTTGCCTGCTGGCCCACATGTTCCATCCTGTAACACTGTCAGTAAAAGCTGTGCTTTTTCTATACCTTTGTCTCTTAGTCTTCTAGGGGACACACGCAAGAATGGTGGGAACAGATGATTAAGAGAATAATCCTGTAAAATGGGCCCACTGTGCTGACATGCACATGCATGATTTCCAAAAATCAATTTACCTGCAGCTCTGCCTGGCCTAAGTGGAAATGAGATGTCCCATTCAGCAAACTACCTGTGATCTGCATGAGAAATGCAGGCAGGAAACTCCCTAAAAGGAACCCAAGTGACTATGTTGGGACAGACTTTGTGACTCTTTCCACAGACCAAATTTTGGAAGAAAGGATAATTCTTTGGATAAGAATATAATTAGAATGGCTCAGCGTGGGCCAAGGTGACATAGAGTTGCAATGACCCTCGAGACTTGAAAGTATGATGTCACCCTGCTGTCAAAAGTCAAAAAGTGCACCTGGGCAGGAGTCTCTGGAAACTTCCCAGGGACTCCCATAAAACTAGAGTGCAGAAGAGGCACAGAGTCCCTCTGCTTTCTGAGAGGACCCACTGTCGCCCTTGAGAATGTCCCCTTCCCCTTCAAGAAGTTCATGTCTGTTACAGGGTGACACGTCTGAAAACTTTCTGATGTGATTGCAAAAATCAAGGGTTCGAGAAGGTCTTTTCACTGCCTCAGTTTCTCAGGAGGTCCCAGCTCTATAATGAGTTCATTCTCTCGGTAAAAAAAAAAAAAAAAAAAAAAAAAAAAAAAAAAAAAAAAAAAACAGAAACCTTCAAAAAAAAAATAACAAGCAGCAAAACAAAACAAACAACAACAAAAAAATAAATCAGTAACCTGCTAGAGCAGCCTCCGTGATTTAGCTTCACTCTGTCTCTAAATAAAGCTTGCAATAGAGATGTAGTTCAGGGCATGTAGTTCAGAGGGCCAGGCATGGTGGCACACACTTCAAGTCACAGCAAATTGTGAGGCTGAGGTAGGAGGACCATGAGTTCAAAGCCAGCCTCAGCCATGGTGAGGTCCTAAGCAATTTGGTGAGACCCTTTCTCTAAATAAAATACAAAATAGGGCTGCGGATGGGGCTCAGTGATTGCGTGCCCCTGCGTTCAATCCCCAGTCCCCACCCCCTCAAAAAAAACATAATAGAATGTAAAAGGACAGATATAAATCTAACGACATCAACAGTGACATTATATGGGCAATCTTATCCAAAGGTAGAGGTCATCAGAAAAAAAATAAAATATAAACAACGTCCAATTCTACGCACCTGAGACCCAGATCAGGAAATATAATGAGCCAACTAGTCCCAACTTTGCCCCAGATCTCCCTCCTGGCTGCCTGTGTGAATGCAGGTTGGGGCTCTGGCTTCCATCAAGACTCTGATCAGGAAGGGGAGACCCACAGAGGTATGGGGAAGCCCTGCGAGAGACCAGGTTCCCCTTGGTCACGATAGCCACAAAGGGCTTGCAGTTTGAGGTGGGCTCTTCCTCCGGCAGAAGGGCCAGGCCAACAGCTTACCAAGTGCTCTCTGCGAAGGGGAAATTTAAATTTGAAACTCTCCTGCCCACCTCTGGCCAGAAAAGTAATTAGAAGGGTCCTGCCAGACCCCTGTTTTGGATGTTTTCAAAGTGAAGGGGGGCTGAGAGAGAGTCAGAGAGTTGGTGTAGTGATTGGTCAGAGCCTCCTGCTTCAGGACTGGAAGGCAGGGGGTCATTCAGAGTGGCTCTGCCCATATTTTCTATTCCTTAATATTTAAAGGCGATTGGGAAATTGTATCTTTCAGTCACTGAATTCTTGGTCTGAGATCATCATGAAACAAAAAAAGCATTAGTAGAAAACATACTATCTCTAGGACATCACCACCTTGAAAGATCCAGGTTGTTGTTGTTGTTATTATTATTATTATTATTATTATTATTATTATTATTATTATTATTCTGCCAAACACTCACCAGAAGATTCTTCATCTTTTCTCGATTTTATTGGGAAGCCTTGCACTTGGCAGTGGTAACATAGACATTTTCATTTGGCATGGCGCTTCAGCCTCTCCACAAAGCACGGAGCCGAGGGCTCAGTCACAATATTTACCACAGTGGCTTTTTAGAGCATTTTAACTCAGTTCTAATTTTTCCATCAGCATTTATCTGACTAAGAAAGCTCTTGGAAGTAATTTAAGTCCAACGTTAAGAGAATCCCTATGTTGTAACTTTGAAAAAGAGCCATAAAGACTGTATCATAGAAGCAACGAATGATATTTAAATTAGTCCCGTCAAAGATCCTGGCCTAAGTCTGGTTAACTGGCATGCACCTGTTTCAGACCTGAACCTTAACTTCAGCAGAGTGTAGCTCTGAAATATCAGCTGGCAATTACTACGATGAGTTGTATTCATGCAGGCTACAGGATAGTCATCATCTTTTCTCTTAATTCTCACATTTAAGGAATCTGTTAGGTCTGTCAGTGATGTAGATATTCTGACTGCAGAAGACAAACATCCTAACATCCTTTTGGGTGCCATCTCATGAGGGTTAGGGTATTATCAATAAAACCTCCAGGTGACAGGCATCCTCCTGTAATTGTTCTTGTCCATTCTAGGAGACCAGCCTAAATGTATGCACTATTTCTAGAATTCTTGTGTGGTACTGACTAGACATTTGCATAATACTTAGGAATACTCAGGAATAATACTTAGGAAAGGTGCCAATTTCTATTGTAGAATGATCAGGGCAACCCTACATTGGTAGATACCTTGTGTACATAACTGGCCTGTAGAGAAAAATTCTATTTCATCAATCTTTCAATTTGGACAACTGTCCACATAAGTAGTCTTAATTTGTAAAGGCAGCATAATTGTCTGGTTTAGGTTTCTTGTATGGTGTCTATTCCTCAAATAGAATCCCAGACATCCTGTTTGCCATAGGATCAACATATAGCTGACTACTACAGTCAGTAGGATTAATCTAGTTTTATGGTTGGGCTTTCCAGTCTACACTACAATGTACATTAAAAATGGATCTGAGGGCTTGGGTGGTGGCTCGGTGGTGGAGCGCTCGCCTAGCACATGCGAGGCCCTGGGTTTGATCCTCAGCACCACATGAGAACATAAACAAAATAAAAGGATTGTTTCCATCTACAAGTAAAAAACAAATTGAAAAAATAGATCTGAGAATGGGTCCATAGAAGTTTCTTCATAATTTTTACTTACTTGACAAGTTCATGAAGCTGCATGGTTGGAAACTCTGCAGTTGGAAGATTTACCTTCCTATGTCAGGTTTTTCAGTCATTTTCATGATGACGGTTTAAATTCTATCTTTTAAACCTGATTTAATTTACTTAATCATGTTCAGCAGCAATGAACATGATTCAGTAAATTCAACAGCAGTCTCAATTTTTTTTTTTTGGTGGTGCTGAGATTGAACCCAGGGCCTTGTACATGTGAGCAAAGCACCCTAACAACTGAGCTATATTCCCTGAGATTCTCAATATTACAATTAAGAAAAAAATTAAATATTTTGTAAGAACTAGTGTGTGCCTCTAGGGTCCTGTGTTCCCCCTTTTCTTTATTTAATAAAATTGAGTAAAGACTTGGCATAAGCCATAGTATCATCAATTTAAGTTATAGTTAGTAGTACAAGTATTTTAATGATAAGATTTACCTTGTATTGATTATTGTAATTTCCCAATATATATACTAGTTGATCCATCTTAACAATTTAAAAGGAATCCTCAATCTCTTTCTGAGAGAAGGTTTCAACATATCTTTATGTCTCAGAATATTATCCTTTAAATAAGTGTCTCTCGATGGTCTTTTAAAAAATGTCATTAAGCATTATATAAATCCTACCAAATTTTGTGGATAATAGTCCAATCAGAGAACTTCTATCATGTCTGTGAATTTTCAACAAGGTTTGCAACTTTTATTGCTCAAAACTAACATACAACTTTAATTTGGAGAACCTCAGTCCTAATAAAATTCCCAGATCTCAAAATGATTCAACAAACAAAATATTCAAGAATGGACAGTCTTTGAATCAATCAAATTTAGTCTCCAAGGAGAATTGTAAAAATTAGAATCTATGTCAGCAGTTTAATGTATTTAGTGTTTAATCAATGATGTGAATTTATTCACCCAAATTAATCCTTGCCTTAAACAATAAGAATCATTAGGCAATAAAGACCTTGCTTAAAGGAATTAAACTTAACATTTTAATAGATCTTTATCATGTCAAAATATGAACAAAAATATTAGCTCAGTGTCAGCATAGAGAGTAAAATCAGGGAAATAGCCTGAAATATCCTTGAATTAATCAGTTAAAACTTTTAGTCAGTCCAGTACATATAAATCCCTTTTTTCACATTTCTATATTCTCTAATTAATAATATAAAAATATTTCTATTTAGGAAAATATTTTTATCATAAAAATCTAGAATATAAAGATCTTGGTTTACCCAAAGATGATTTCTTTTTTTTTAGGACCTCCAGTGTGTGCTTCTCCTCTGTTGAAATTCCTTTTAGAATTTTTCCTGGTTACACTTTGAAATAATTTCTGAAAATAATTTCTGAAAAATAATCATCTTTGTATCTTGATAAAAAAAAATATTAATGAGGGCTGGGGTTGGGGCTCAGTGGTAGCACGCTTGCCTGGCATGCATGAGGCACTGGGTTTGATTCTTGGCACCGCATACAAATAAATAAAAAAAAAAGTAAAGGCCCATCAACAACTTAAAAAATATATATATTTTTTTAAAAAAGAAAAGAGATATCAATGAAAATATAGTTAAAGTCCTTGGATATTTCTGCAGATAAGGGCATAACCTAAAATAAATACAGTATATAATTGATTAACTTTATGTAACCACGTGGTTCTTAAGATATTTTGGATCCATTTCAACATGTTTTTAACTAGGAGTACACGACTGCATGTGACATCATGTGATGTAGCTGATGATCCTTGTGTATACATTTATTTATTTATTTTAATTTATTTGGTCAGGAACAAGAAGAAAAATTTGGGGGGTCATCCCAGGAACATGGATGGATTTGTTTCTGCGATAAACAAATGCTTCCCCTGAGATACAGCCATCTGATCCTGTAGGAGGTTCAGAAAATACAAACACACACACACACACACACACACACACACACACACACACACACACACACAGGCTGAACCCTTTTATTGAGGAGAAGCCATTCAAATGAGGCCAGGGGTCAGGTTTCAGGGAGCTGAGTCTAGCTTCCTGCTGTCTTGTCCACAAGAGGCTTGGTTTCAGCTTTGGAGTTGTTCTGTATCCTCACTTGCAGTGAAAGCATAAATGAGAGTCAGACCCCATCATTCCTCCTCCAATTGAAAATCCTGCAGGAGAAGGGTGAAGTGTGTGGGAAGGGCGACCCCTGCCAGGCTCTTGCAGGAACACACAGCTGCAGAGTTCTTAGGGTCCCTGTTAGCCTCAGATTGTGTCACCTGAGCAGCAAGTGAAGACCTACTCTAATATCCCCCAGATTTCAGAGATGAGGGTATTTGCACAGAGCACATAAATAACCTTTGGAAAACATTCATTAGTAAAATAACGTTATATTGATGTATGCATAGATTTTGGAATGCTTCAATCTAGAGACGATTTTCACATTCTTTATGGTGTTTGAAGAGAAAATTCTTGATTAGGTACTCTTTATCAAATTTTCTGTTGTTGCTGGTGTAGGGGTTCATGCCTATCATCCCATCAGCTCAGAAGGCTGGCTCAGGAGGATTGCGAGTTTCAAACCAGCCTTGGCAAGTTAGTGAGACCTGAAGCAACTCAGTGAGACCCTGTCTTTAAATAAAATATAAAGAAGAGCTGGGAATGTGTATCAGTGGTTAAGTGCCCATAGGTTCAATCCTCTATACCAAGAAAATAAAATAAAAAATAAAAAAGTCTTAAAAGTGGTTCCTGATAGTACCTTCAGTCTAATTCTAAGACATCTTTCCTCTCTCAAGCTCACCAAAATTCCCTCTTATTTTTCACCCTGATAATTCGAGTAATTTCAGTATTTGCATTTCTGTGTGTTCCATGACACTAGAGTATATTTAAACACTTTATACATACATGGAGTGTAACTTATTCTGATTAGGATCCCAGTCTTTTAGTTGTGCATGATGTGGAGTTACCCTGGTCTGTAGTTATATATGAACATAAAAAATGTGTCCCATTAAGTTTACTCTCTTTTCTACACCATCCCCCTCCCTTAACATAATTTCCATTTATCTAATCCAATAGCCTTTTTTTTCCCTCCTCAACCTCCGTGTGTGTGTGTGTGTGTGTGTGTGTGTGTGTTACATTTTCTTTGTCCATTCATCTGTTGAAGGGCAACTGGGCTGATTGCAGAGTTGAGCTATTATAAATTGAGTTGCTATAAACATTTTTGTGGCTGAGTCACTGTAGTGTGCTGATCTTTAAGTCCTTTAGATATAAATCGAGAAGTGGCATAGCTGGGTCAAATGGTGGTTCCATTTCAAGTTTTCTTAGGAATCTCCACACTCCTTTCCAGAGTGATTGCACCAATCTGCAGTCCCACCAACAATAGGTGAGTGAACCTTTTCCCCACCTACTCGCCAATATTTAATGATACTTGTATTCCTGAGAATTGCCCTCCTGACTGGAGTGAGAGGGAATAGTTTTAACTTGCATTTCTCCAATTGCTAGAGATATTGAACTTTTTTTTTCATATATTTGTTAACCATGGATGACTATATATTTAGTGTGTGGCTGGTGCTGGGGCTCCAGCTTCCTCATTCTGCAGGAAAACTTTTGAATCTTCTAGAATCATTTTAGAAACACTTCTATCCTATTTGAAGTTTGTAGTCCATTTACTATAATGAATTGTTCACAGTTGTGTGTATGATTCCATCTTCAAATACTCCCATGTGTTTATAAGAATCCAATCTCAGGCTACAACTTTGTGGTTTGTTCAGTGTAGTTCTATAGTAACAACTGATGTCACTCTGCTGAACCACAGAGTTTTGTCATGCATTTGAAAGAGTGGGTCATAGTTTTGGTTTTCTTCACAAATTGATGTGGGTTTTATGGAACTTGTCAATTTCTCTCCAAGTTTTGAAAATACACTGAATCCTTATGTCAATTTGGGGTGTACTGTTTTCTTTTACTTTTTGGGAAATTTAAAAAAAATATATTTATAAAAATGTATTTGACTTTTACAAAACAATTATAGAATTGACAAAGATTTAACAAAATTCACGCCCAATTGAAGTTTATTACAATAATCTTCCCTAGGCGTGTTAGGCTCGAATTCAGGACCCTCAAAAGACCACCAGAGACCAAGGTCCATGTAAGCAGCAAAGAGGTGTTTATTGGGAGCTAATTCGGTCCTTCGTGTGCATCCAGCAACTGGTGATGCTGAGAGGCCCCTAGCCCAGTGTTTGCAGCAGTTTTATACACTCTTTGGGGAAGGCAGGGACTTCACATACATCATAGCATCTCTTGGCAAATCATCACACACCGCAGGAAAATCATAAAACAACTCTAAAACATGATTAGCACATTCAATGGTGGGAACAAGTTGGGTAGCGGTGATTGATTAGTACAAAGGGGAATTCATTTGAACTGGTTGGTTTAGGCCATTAGTGTTGTAGGTGCTGAACTACATGGTTTTCCAACATGTTATCAACCACCATAAACTATAGGGAGGGTCATCTGGCATCTCAGGTATTTTCCCTGTCTCATGCTGATTGGTGGCTGCTAGGGGGTTGCTATGGGTCCCCACCTAGAGTAACTCAGAGACACCTGGCACAGCGGATATCTCCTGTTGTTTGCAGACAAACAACTCAGCAGGGTGCATTTATGCCTAGGAGTGCTCTGTGGGTGTTTTCAAGGACAAGGGTCATGCCCCTTTTTTGAACAGGCTTTGCTCTGAGGTACAAGCTGGTTTTTCAGACTCAATGGCATTTTTGTCACAAAGGTTGGAGGATCTCTGATCTCTGTGCCCTTCAACAGATGAATGGATAAAGAAATTTTGGTATATATACAGAATGGAATACTATGCAGCCTAAAAGAAGAACGAGATGATGGCATTTACCAGCAAATAGATGGAAATGGAGAATATTATGCTACGGGAAATAAGCCAGTCCCAAGAAATCAGAGGCCAGATGTCTTCTCAGATATGCAGATCTAACTCACAATAACGTTGAGGTTCTTGGGAAGAATAGAGGAATTTTGGATTAGACAGAGGGAAGTGAACAAAGGGAAGGGGCTATGGGGGTAGATTGAAAGTAAAATAAATAAGACGTCATTACCCTTTGTACATATATGATTTCATGACCAGTGTAACTCTACATCATGTGCAACCAGAAGAATGAGGAGGTATAATACCCCTATGTAGCATGTGACCAAATGCATTCCGCTGTCCTGTGTAACTAATTTGAATCCATAAAAAATCTTTTCAAAAGTTCATTGTACATTTTTGTATAAAAACAGTACCTAGTACTTGGGAAATAATCCCCAAGTATTTAAATGAAATCATGAAGATTCATAGAAGGTCATTTAGCAAGCAGAAAGCAGTTAAGATTATAATGGGAGTCTTGAATCAATCATCACTCAGAGCAAATTTAATGTAGAAAAAAATAATAACAGAAAGAAAATAATTCAGAATCCAAGTAGAAAATAGGAATCACATCCTTAATGTGAACTTGGACTCTGGGAGTTCAGCTGTCTGTCAAAGCACTGCGTCTCTCTGCCCAGCCACAGGGTGCATTTCTGAGTGGGCTGCAAACTCTTCCTATTTTCTGAGTTTGCTGCCCCAGGATTTCTGCTGAATGCTGTGACTAACATTTAACCACTTGTCCTCAAACTCCACTTCATATCTATTTCTGAAGAAAACAATTCTCCTTCCACATGAAGAATGATATAAACATTGAAATGGCTTAAATATGTTTAATTACCCCCACCCTCAAATCTCACTGCCTTGCTAACCCGTGTTTAATGAACAAGTCACTTTCTGGGTTTTATTTAAACTTCTTGACTCTTTTTCAAGCACATGTACCTTTTCCTTGCTCCTCTTCATCCTCACATTGTAGGAAACTCCGTGGAGACTTGGGACAGTCTCCCTTCACCTGTGGGCTGAGGCCAATGATTTGCTTGTATTCATGAGGGTGTCTCTGGGGCATGGACCAAGGAGGCCTCATCCTTGAAACAAAACAGCTATTGGCCCAGGTTGAGGAGTGAGGTTCAGCAAGATATTGAAACGTTTTCAAGACATGTCAAGGGGCGATATGGTGCACAGAGAAACAAACATACTCAATGAGATTGTCTCAGTATTACTCTGTTCCTATTTTTTTTTTAATTTTTTAGGTGTAGTTGGACACAATACCTTTATTTAATTTTTATTTATTTTTATGTGGTGCTGAAGGAGTGCAGGTTGCAAATTCTGAGCAGCCTTCAAAAGGAATCTGCTGCCCTTAGGAGGGCATTTATTTTTATATTATTTTTGTAGATATCTTTCCAGGTAGTTAATAGTCTCAAAGCCCCAAACTTATTTGATGTCCATACTTTTCAAGAGTCACAATCTTTTCTGAAATATTGATTATCTAAGATATATTGAGGACATGGTTTAGAATATTTTCCTGTAACCTTTGACAATCAGGATTAATTATTTACATTTTCACCTTAATCACTAGGTGCACACTGTTGTGGGGCAGGTGACTCAGAAAACACACCAATTCCCAGTTCTGTCCAAATGGACAAAATTTAGCTGGGCAGCCAGGGAAAGCTCCCTGCAGGACCTATAACTGTCTCTGCAAGGAACAGACCCAAGCCTGAGCATGGAAGAAGCATTTCTTACATGATATGAAGTCTCGGGGTAAAATGGAGTCTGTTTGGTCATTGCCCATATAACCTGGCCCATAACACTATACTACTCAACTACATGTCTCCTGGTCTATTATTAACTTTTAACTTTAAATCATATGTATAATTACTTCATTAACCTTTAACTTTAAAGCACACCTATAATCATTAGTAAGCTTTCTTACTTTTAATCTAAAGTCCCAGTAAAACACACTTCAAATAGTGGAACACACTTGAAATAGTGAAAGCCTATTATTCCGAAGTGACTCTAAAATGTATCTATATTAATTTTACATTATTCTATTTTTAATTTCCAAAGTAATTTCCTTTTTTATGTATGACCTATTTAACTGTTTTCTTAAAGTTTCCTTGATCCTTGGTCAAAGCCCACCAAATTTCATGTCTTCTTAATCTTTTAACTAAAGGGCAGGTTCTGCATTTCAACCCATTTGCCATTGATATTAACTCTGTGTTTTCCACTTTCATCATGAATTCCTGTGTGAGGCAGAGGAGGGGTGTTAATTGGGGGGAATGTATTTTTATTAGCCTCTTGTCCTCGAGGGGAATACTATAATCTTCCTTTAATTAAGCCAGTTACATAGGGTGGTCCTTGTTGGCACAGTGATTGTTTTTTTTTTTTTTTTTTTTTTTGTAACTAGTCTATTGTAGAGGTTGTGACTTTGGAAGGGAGGGGGACATTAGTGTACATTGTTAACCCTGGGATAAACATTTCTTGTGGATTAGGCTTTTCTTGGGAACTTTGATTGGTCATCTTTCCCCTGTGAGTTTCTTAAGGAATAACACTATTTTTGCACCCTGAGAGTGATTGAAACACACCTTGGGGCCTGGCTCAATTGTGTCCTTGGTCTCATTCTGGGAATTTTCCTGCATTATTGATTGACGGAGGCCCTCTTCTCCATATCAGGAGGATCATAAACAAAACACTTAACATTCCCCATGGTTTCGGTTTCCAGATGGTGTGGCCCTGCCACAGCATCCCCCACACTGTGACCCTGTCAGACAGTGGATGACAGGAACCCCTTCACAAACTCCTGATTGTAAAAAATCCCAGTAAAAAAAGAGAAATTAAAAAAAAAAGAACTGGGAAGTCACTTCAGCAGAACCCAACATGCCTGCTCTGTACTGAACAGGTGATTGAGAGCTGCCTAGGCGGGGAAGCCCTTCACCTGGGTCTTGAAGAGTGGCAGCTGCACTAACTGCACTTAAGCATTAAGCATTAAGAGCTCCGTAGGCCCAGGGATGCTCCTGAGCTGCTTAAAAGTTGGGAACCAGAAGAGCTAAAGGGGGAAGGACAGGATGGAGCAGCCAAGGACACATTAATCAAAAACCTTGTAGCTCCCAGTAGAAAGGGGCGATTCCAGGGACAAGATATCTTAACAGCGGATTGGCTCAAGGGCAGGTTCTGGATAAGGGTGGAGGAAGGGCACTGAAGGAATTGACATTTCAATCCCTCAGGGAAGTCTCCAACTTGCCAGACTCATCAAAATTGGCCGTACCCCTTTTCCCTGTCTAGACTGACTTGTTTAATTCTGGCTTCACCCCAGACCCTGCATGCACAAAGGAGCAAGAGTCTAGCCCCCTAGAGATTACAAATGCGGAACCTGGTGGAGCTGAATTCCCACCAATTCTATGAGGGGGGGGTGGGGCTGTCCCAAGACCCTTGGAAGGAATAATAAAAAAAGGAGGTGTTCCCTAAGCTGCCCTGGCTGCCTTGGGAATCATCCTGCTTGTGCCCCATCTAGAATAAGCAGCTGCAGAAGCCCCAGCTTCACCAGGAGGTGGAGACCCTGGAGAACCTGTTTCCAGGCGCCACTCCCGAGGCCCAGAATTGGGAGGTTAATCGGATGAAGTGAACCACCAGGGTCCAGGAGCGCGCCCAGCAGCCCCGTGGGTGGAGACACCAGCCCAGGCAGGATTGCGCCCAGATCTGGGGTCAAGGTCCTTCCTCGGTGCCAGCGCACAACCATGAGATCCACACAGAGGTGCCCTCGCAGGCCCAGGGGACGTGCCTAGGCCACCGCCAGGTACTTGGGACCCGGGGACTGAGCCACTCAGGCCTGGGGAGGGGACGAGCTCAAGACCCTGGGAAGGAAGCCAAGGCGCTCAGAAATGGCGAGTCACCAAAATCCAGCCCCAGGCGCATTCTCTTTGTGGCCCAGAAAGCAGCGCTGGGGTGGGGCGCACAAGGAGGTGGGGGGCGGAGCAGGAGGAGGGGGCGCAGGCCAACCAGGAGGCGGGGCCCGGGTTGATCCCCTGGAAACTGCACCTGCGACTAAGGCGGGGCTGCTCCCGGGTCGTGGGGAGTGACACATCTCCCCATGCTGAGACCCTCGGGCCTAGGAACCTCTCCAAGACCCGCTCCCTGCCCCCTCATGACCTGTGTCCCCCACACCAGGTCGGCACAATTGCGCTGAGGTGTCCCCCCACTAAGACCTGCTCTGACCCCTCCCATTCGGAGCCAGGACCCCTCCCCAGGGCCAAGTCCCACAATCTCTATAAGGCATGTCCCCTGCCCCACCCTGACACGGCTGTGACACCCTCCACATACACATTTTTTAAGACATGCAGCCCGATGCCCGTGTCCCCCCAATAAATTCGTAGTCTTCCGTGTCCCGTCCTGGTCCCCACCCCCAGCCATGGCCTGTCACTCTAAGACAAAATCCTGTCCCTCACACAACACGGTCCTGACCCTGGCTGAGACTCCTGTCCAGTCCCCTCCCCATATGGCCGTCTGGCCCTATCACTTCCTGTATTCCACCTGGTCCCGACTTGGAGCTCGGCTTGAGTCCCCCCCACACACACACACACACCGCGCCCCCTCCCTGATGCTGCTGGGGAGTCCCCAGGAACAGTCTAAGCCACTGCTGTCCCGCTCCAGGGCCTCTCTCCCCTCCCCCCAGCACTGACAGTGCCTCCAACACTAGGGCCGCCACTAGACCCCTGCGCTGCCCCTTCCCCTCCTAAGTCACTCCCCACTTCGCTCCTGGGACAAGTGTCCACCTTGAGGCAGCTCCGCTGTGCCCAACACTAAGGCCCGCCCCCAGCATGTCCAGTCCCCCCATCCTAGGGCACACCCCTTGCGCCACCCCACTTTAAGGCCTAGTCTCCCCCTAGACAGACCCTGGTGGGCTCCTGGGCACGTCCACTCCCAGCCTCAGCTATGTGTTGCCCGCTCAAACTGAGGCACGCCCCTTGCTCCACCCTCAGCGTATCCCCTCTAGGACGCGCCCCTTGCTCCGCCCCCTGCAGTCCATTGGGCACTTTAGAAGACGCCCTTGCACCGCCCTCCACCCTGTGTCCCCCTAGGAAGGCTCCATCCAGCTCCTGGGCGCGTACCCCTCGCAGCCTCAGCTCCGGGGTGCCCAACACTCAGTCCCGTCCCTGGCCCACCCCCAGCACGCCTACACCCCCACTCTAGGACACGCCCCGCCCTGCTCTTGGCCCCCAAGTCCCCCATCCCGCCCCAGCGCAACTGTGCAGGGCCTTATGACCCTCCCCCACCGCCGCTAAAAACCGCAGGGTGCGGACCCTTGACTTTCCCTCATTCCCGCCCCCCCCGCCACAGCTGACCCCCCCTCCCAGCGCTAGGACACGCCAGTCCCGCCCTGGGTCTTCCAGTCTGCCCACTGCGCCCTTGCACGGCTGGATCCTCCAGCAGTGGGACCAGCCTCTAGTCCCCCAGCCCCAGAGCGCACAAGGTCTATGGCAGCTCCCTCCCCTTTCCTCCGGCTACCCTCCCCCCACATTGTGACGTCACAGTGACTCCGCCCCACCTGCTCTCCCGCGTTGCCCCACCCCCAGCGTGTCCTGGATAGCTGAGTCCCTCTGGGTCCTGGGGCTGGTGGAGCCCAGGACCCATCAGTGAAGCTCCTAGTAGTCGCTGGGGCGGTGGGGCGCCTGGCCCCCTGTTCAGAGGCTCAGGGACTCTCTTCTCTGCCGGCTGCACTGCATCTCTGGGGTTGCTTTGAATCCCCCATCTGTGGTTTAAAATCCTAGTGTCCCTGTGAGTCTGGTTCTGCTAGTGCCCTGCCTGGATTATAAATTATACGTTATGACAGGCATCTATATATACTGGAAAAGTATAGTCTATTTAGGGTTAGGTACTAGCTGAACTTTCAACATCCTCTGAGATTTTTGGAATGTGTCCCCAGAGGATAAAGAGGGGACTTCCGCTGTTTGCATGGTGTTAAATTGGAGGGGACTTTCTTATTAGGAGGGCTCAGTGTCTGATTGCTTGCTGAGAATCTCCAGTTTTGGTGCAGGGAGGAAATGGGCCTCTCTCAGCTTTGGTCTTGATTGGCCATTAGCAGTAGGGACTCCACTCTGGTTTTCTTTGGGCTGCTGGATTCCTTGCAAAACCAGAGGCTTCCCACAACTGGATAATTCTCTTGGAGCGCAGTTGGCATCATAGGAGTTCGGTTCAATTCCTCATCAGACCCCTGACATCTACATATGCATGGTGTAAATTTTGCATGCCAAATCCTGTACATTTATTTCCTCTGCAGGGACTCCACCCTGCTTCTCCTCCTTGTATGTTGGCTTCTGCAGACCTGTGAGCAGAAATCACCGAACGCCTTCAAGCCAAACATCCTGCTGATCTTGGCAGATGCTCTGGGCATCAGGGAAGTTGGTTGCTATGGGAACCTTACACTGAGGTAGAGTGCGGTTTGGGTGGTGGGGTGCTGCCTTGTGTGCAGTTTCGTGGAATAATTCACTTAAAATCGTCCAGTGCAAATGAAATTTCTTAGTGCTGCAGAACTCAGCACCAAAAATGATTATTTTCCAACAGTAAAAATAGGGTCTTAGCCCTCTCAAACGACTTGAGGCCCTGCTGGGTATGTAAGGGTTTTCTGGGGCTGCTGTAGTAAATAACCTAAAACACAGAGACTTAAATGTAATCCAGGCACCACCACCCCTCACCCAGCCCTGAAGGGCGAAGGCTGAGACCAGAGTCCCAGGCTGAGCTCCCTCCATAGACTCCAGGGAGGCTCCTCCTGCCTCTCCAGCTCCTGGGGCTCCAGGTGGCCCCTGGCGAACAATATAGTGGCCCCTCAAAAGCTTAAGATTGAATCACAATATGACCCAGAAATGCCACCACTGGGTTCAGACCCAAAGGATTTGAAAGATGTGAGTCCAAAAGATACTCGCATATCCTGTGTTCACAGAAACCCTGATCCCCAGTATGTCTGGAGACTAGGGCAAAACACATGTCTTAGTGGGGTGTGGGGGAGCCAGGGCCAAAATGGTGGCCAGGAGAAGGTCTGAATGGGGGTCTTTGGAGGCCAGAGGATCTTAGAGAGTGTGGGGTATTTTCTTATTTTGGCTAAACTGGGTAGAGGGTTACACACAGGCTTATAAAATTGTACTCAGTTCTGAGTCCTTTATTCTCAGGGTTAGCAAATCACTAGAATTTTACCCCAAATCCATCAGCCAGAATCTTAGTTATCTATTTATGAATGAGCCATTCCTCCACCCACCCATCTGTCCATGTTTTCATCCAGGCATCATCCATTTGTCTATCTGCCCATCCAACTATGGTAGATGGATAGATCGATGGGTGGATGGATAGATGGATGGATAGATGGGTGGATGGTGGGTGGGTGGGTGGATGGATAGATGGGTAGATGGATAGATGATTGCCTGGATGGATGGATGGATGGATGGATGGATAGATGAGTGGATGGATAGATGGATGGAAGGATGGATGGATGGTTGCCTGGATGGATGGATGGACAGATGGATGGATGGATGGATGGATGGAAGGATGGATAGATGATTGCCTGGATGGATGGATAGATGGGTGGATGGATAGATGGATGGATTGATGCATAGACGGTTGCCTGGATGGATGGATGGATGGATGGATGGGTGGATGGATGGATGGATGGATGGATGGATGGATGGATGGATAGATGGTTGCCTGGATGTATGGATGGATAGATGGGTGGATGGTGGGTGGATGGGTGGATGGATAGATAGATAGATGGGTGGATGGATGGATAGGTAGGTGGGTGGGTGGGTGGATGGATAGATGGGTGCCTGGATGGATGGATGGATGGACGGGTGGCTTGGTGGGTGGATGGGTGGGCAGATGGGTGGTTGGATGGGCAAATTGGTAGAAGGGTGGATGGGTGGATGGATTGATGGGTAGGTGGATGGATGGGTGGGTGGGTGGATGTGCAAATGGGTGAATGGATGAATGGATGTATGTATAGATGGATGGTTGAATGGTGGATGAATGAGTGGGAGGGTGAGTAGATGGATGGATGGAAGGACTGACAATGTTCTTTAGCCTCGGTCCTAGTGGTACACTGGCTCAGATCACTCTGTGTGATGGGCCCATCCTGTGCATTGTAGGATGTTGACCAACATTTCTGGTCTCCACCTGCTGCTCACCAATAGCACCACATCTCAAAGTGGGACACCTCCAGTGTCTCTGCACTTTTCCAGTTGTCCTCAGAGGAGCAAAACTTTTCTTATGGGAGGTCACTGAGTAGTCAGCTTTAGGTGCATGAAGAACAAGGTCTGAGTTTTTATAGCTTAGCTCCCACCAGATGCAGCCTCCTCCAAGGGAGAAGGGAATAGAGTAGCACCTGTCATCTGACAGTCCTTGGGGAATTCCTTGAGCTCTAGGGGCTGGGTCACTGCCTTTGGGATTCGCATCTATAGTGAGATTTTCAATCTATTTTTGCACATCTGACTGCAAAAGCTCTTAGGTGAAGTTTTTCATCTTCTCTTTGAATTTTGCACCTGAGAAACCTGGTAGGAAACTCAGGGTGCACCCTTCGTGGATGCTGATGGGATATTTAAAGCATACAAGCCCCCTGGGTTGCATACCACCCCTCCCCCCCCAAAATAAGAAAAAGCCAAAAACTTTGCCTTTGTGTGTGAGATCAGTCATCTCTTCCTTTAAATGTAATTTTGTTGGGGTCCATCTTCCTCTAAGAAGCCCTGCGATGTAACCACAGAGTTATTATGACAAGGGGTCCCCCATAACCCACCCTAAGAGGAGAATGTCACCACACAGATGTGCATTTCATACCCCGAACCTACCTAAGGTCCTGGCTGAGCCCAGACTGCCTGGGCTCAGAACCCACGTCATTCCCCAGCTGGACAAAAGCATCTCTCACAGCCCGTTTTTATAATCACTGTGCAACATCTGTCATTCATGACTCCCAGAAAGTGAAACAGGCAAGGTGTCTCTGTGCCAGCCCTCCAGGCCAAAGCCAAAATTCAAAATCTGGGGTGCTCTTTGTTGCTTTGGCATCAGTTGAGGTGGGAGGAGGGCTGTAGGAGGAACCGCCCAGGGTGAGCCTCATCTGTCCTTTGCAAACTCAGAGAAGTGGGCGCACTAAGACAGGTGCCACGCAGCCCCGGGAAGTTCCATGTAGGCCTCGTTTGAGGCCCAGAGCATTCCCAGCCCTTTCCCAAGGGACATTCATCTGATTTTCTCAGGACCCCCAATATCGACCGGCTGGTGGAGGGGGGCATGAGACTCACCCAGCACCTGGCAGCCCCCCCTCTCTGCACTCCAAGCAGAGCCACTCCAATCAGGTGGGTGTCTCCGGGACCCTGGGCAGCAGCTCCCGGCTGCAGCCTGGACCCCATCGCCACTCTAGCTTGGTAGTGATCCCGCAGATACTGGGAAATTGAAAGCTAATGTCCCATCCTGTCACCTTCCTGCAGTGTGTGCTCCGAACAGGACCTCGTATGCCCTCACCCCTCACGACCCTCAGCCCCTGTGGGTGTTAAAACCTACGCACAATACCGGGCATGGTGGCACACGCCTGTCATCCCAGCGGTTGGGAGGCTGAGGCAGGAGGATCACGAGTTCAAAGCCAGCCTCAGCCAAAAGGAGGCCCTAAGCAACTCAGTGAGACCCTGTCTCTAAGTAAAATGCAAAATAGGGTTACAGAGGGGGCTCAGGGGTTAGGTACCCCTGGGTTAATCAAATGGGAGTCACAGATAACCACACACCTTTTACTGAGGTCTAGATCATCCCTAGCTGATCTGGGACACACAGCACACTGCAGGTTCTGCGGGAATTGTGCTGATACTCAGAGAAAAAAATTGCTCAGGGAAAAAACACCCAACACAAATATCTGTGCATGTCTGGTACAGGAGAAATGTTCTTTTCCTTCTGGTATTTTCCACGTACCAGCTCTTGTCTCATAAAATTGCCAGGTAGGTGCCCTTGGTAGGCTGTGCAGAGGGAGTCTTCTGGGACGGGATGACCACCATCATTGGTGGATGAGAAGCAGAAATACGGTGATTGACAGGTGAGATACAATGCTCCATAGATGATGATGGTGATACCATCAATGAAGGAAGATGGATTAATGATGCTCAATTGATAGTAATCCTGTCAATAGATAATAGAGAAACAGGTGAAAGCTAATGATGGGTAATAGAGGTATATAGAGGTGACAGATGCATAATGCATATACAGGTGACAGATAAATGATGTGTGGATAGAAAGGGGATAGATGCAACGTAATGGTACCTGGATGATAGGTAATGGTAGGTAGATAGATAGATAGATAGATAGATAGATAGATAGATAGATAGATAGATAGATAGACTGGGTTGGTTCTCATGATAGGCAAGGTGTGTCCAACTTATGCAGCTGACATTGAGGCAGATGATGCTCAGTGGTGGGGTCATGCTGTGCACAATAGCACATTCAACAACCTCTCTGATTTGCACCCATTCCCTACCTAGAGCACCACTTCCCCACCTTCCCCAAGTGCTGACAGCCAGATTCTTGCCCACTGTTTCCTGGTGCTCAGAATCCCTTTCCCAAGACCTGTTCCTGGCAAAGGGAACATGAACCTTGCTCTGCTGTGGGATCCGCAGGAATGGACAACAATGAGTACCTGGTCCTCTACTGGAATGCAGGCTCAGGCGGGCTTCCTGCCAATGAAACCACTTTTGCAAAAATCCCAAAGGAACAAGGCTATGCCATCAGCCTCGTAAGTATTTGAACACCTGATTCCCCTCCCATCCAAATGTAAAGGGACTAATTTCCTCTGGAGGAAAAAAAAACCAAAACTTTCATCCTTCTCTGCCTCCTGAGTTGGTGTCTGGCTCCACTCCAGCCCTCTCGGATGGTTTTCAGTTCAGAAGTTCTCCTCATTGCAGAGGTTTGGGGTTCTTGATTTATATTTTGCCTTCTTTCCTTTTATGAACCTGTCTATCTTCTTCAGCCCCAAGGAATCAGAAAGCTCTTCAGAGCCTGGCTCCACCACTTGTAATTCCAGTAGCTTGGGAGGCTGAGGCAGGAGGACCACAAGTTAGAGGCCCACCTCAGCAGTTTAGCGAGGCCCCAAGTAACTCAGCGAGACTCTGTCTCTAAATAAAACAAAAAAGGGTTGGGGATGAGGCTCGGGGGTCGAGTGGCCCTGAGTTCAATCCCTGGTACCCAAAACCAAAAGCAAGTCTTGGTTGAGGTCACTCATAGCCTCTGCTGATTCAGGATCTGCTCTTTTAAGGTTTTCTTTCCCCTTACTGCATCCAAATGGCCTCGAGGTTTTTTTTCCCAGACAAAAGCGTGCGCTCTTTGTGTGGCTGACCACCCACCCCCACTCGCAGGAAAGTGGCACCAGGGCGTGAGCTGCGAGTCCCGCGGTGACCACTGCCACCACCCGCTGAACCATAGCTTCCACTACTTATATTGACTGCCCTTCACCCTGATTAACAACTGCGACCCTGACAGGCCCCCAGAGCTGGGGATCACAGTGGCTGCCCGGTTCAGCCGCTACACCCGAATCCTGGCTCTGGGCGTCCTGACACACATGGCTGCCAAACTCAGTGGCCTCCTCTCGGATCCCTAGACTGCAGTTGGGCGCACAGCCAGCCTCGTCTTCACCATGTGGTTCTCCAGCTGTGGGTTCCTGCGACTCTGGAAAACTGTGTGCTCATGCGGAACCACCAGGTCACCGAGCAGCCCATGGATGTGGGGAGCACCACCAGACGGATGCTGCAGGAAGCCACGGCCTACATTCAAAGGTGGAGACCCTCACGATCCGGGGTGGGGGGCAGTTTCTGAGCCATGAGCTACCCTGGGGTCCCATAGCAGCAGGAGCATTGAAAAGGTCCAAACTCACACTTCATTCACAAATGAAAGGAAGCTATCCTTCTTCATGGCTACATAGTATTCCACAGTGTATATGCTGAAGGATTTCTTTATGGAGTCACTTTGCCCATGTCTGTCATCCTAGCAGCTGGGGAGGCTGAGGCAGGAGGATGGCAAGTAGGAGGCTAGCCTCAGCAACTGAGAGAGGCCATAAGAGACTCAGTGAGACTCTGTCTGTATAAAATATCAAAAGGACTGGGGAAGGGACTCAGTGGTGAAGCACCCCTGGGTTCCATCTCTGGTGCTAAAAAAAAAAAAAAAAGAAAAGAAAAGAAAAAGGAAAGGTCCAACCTCTTTGTATGAATTGGTTTCCACACTTGGATCTCTGCGTTGAGTTACCGGGTTGCACTGGAAAGTATCCAAGTAGTTGTCGTGCATCAGGGACTCTTTCCAAGGCCCAGGGAATGCCTGAAACCCCAGAGAGTACCCAATCATTCATATATAAGTAATAAATAAATATTCATACACATAGTATAATATATAACTATTTCCCTATGCGTACATACCTATGAAGATATTTAATTTATAAATTAGGGAAAGTCAGAAATTAGCAGCACCTAATAATAAAATAATAATGATGGCAATGTTCTGAAACACAGGGTGGGTGGGTGGGGTGTCCCATCGCTCCCTCTCAAAATATCTTCCTGTAGTATACTGACCATGGATATTGATTTACTCAGACAAAATTGCCACTGTGACCAAAGGTCCCAAGAAGAACATTTGGAGGAGGAAGAGTTTATTTGGGGCTCATGGTTTCCAAGGTTCAGTCCATGGTTGGTCAACTGACTCTATGGTTCTGGCCCAAGGGGAGCAGAACAAAATGGTGGAAGGCCCTGGAGGAGGAGAGCAGCTCAGGACAGGGCACCAGGAAGCAGAGAGAGCTCTGCTCACCAGGGACAGGATAGAGACCCCAAAGGCACAGCCCAGGGATTCCCTCCTCCAGCCACACCCCACGTGCTACAGTCACAACCCAGTGAGTTCATCCAAGTGAATTAATCCACTTCTAGGTCACACCTCTCATAATCTAATCATTTTACCTGTGAACTTTCTTGCATGGTCTCACTCATGAGTTTATGAGGGGACCCCTCACAGTGAAATCCCAGCAGGTGAACCCAGGTCACGGACGCAGCACATTCAAGGTCCACTGTGGACACCATCATCTCCTGTCCATAATTCCAGTGGTTTTCTAATTTTACAAACAAGGACAGGCCCTTTCTCCTCTTTGTGTCCCGGCTGCACGTCCACACTCCTCTGTTGACCTTGAAAGCCTTCCTCAGGAGAAGCTGCCATGGTTTATACAGAGACAACGTGGAGGGGATGGAGTGGTTTGTAGGTAAGTCAAGATCAAAAACGGGGGAGAGTACACCTCACTCGTGTCACTTGTTTGTTCACTTCTTCCCAGTGATAGTCTAATTTTGCACAAAACCAATCATTTCGTTAGCAGTTAGTTTTGTGAGAAGCTGTCATTCAGCGTCACCCTTAGTCGTTACAGGAAGCAGAGAGAAAACGTTAGCTTTCAGCATCGTGGAGGAAAAGGGCTCTGCTTTCAGGGCTTGGGGACACGCTAGAGAGAAGCAAGAACTTGTAGACTCTTCCATCTGCGAGGGTTTCCTGGAGACGTGGAAGCCCTCGCAGGTCAGGTGACATGTCCTTGCACGAATATCCTGACATCTGAACTACGTGAGAGGCACATGTCCCCAAGGAGAACAGCAGCTCACATCCCTCGTGAATTGGCCTCTGTGCCTTTAGGGGTAGGAAGGACCGCTGGTCACCACGGTGCAGGGAGATACTGCTGGGTTTGCAGGTGTCCCGTGCTCTTCTGATCATGGCCATCATAAACTTTGCTGCTATTTGTTGTGGTTTTTTCCATATGGGCTGGAATCTGTCATGGCTTTTCCCCGCCCCAGCCACCCTCTCACCCTTTTATTAGGGCACTTGACCCCACCGGCACTGCACATCAAAACCATGCCTGCTGACGACGTCCTGGATATTTCTTTGCAAGTCTCTCCTGGTTTTCGAGGTGACGCGGTGCTAAGCAGACCTGGGTACGACAGTCATAGCACCGTGATCACACATGTCCCTGTGGTCTCTGGGCAGGGGGCTCTTTCTCTGACGGTCCAGTACAAGGTGGCTTGTGCATAGAATGGGAAGTGCATGCCCCCAGCTGGGACCCGTGTGGGCGCTCTCTCTGACACCTTCCACCTTCTCCACACTAAAGCCCTCCAAGCCCTTGATTAGAACCATCTGAAGAACTCCACGATCACCTATTAGGACTCCGATCATGGAGGGTTACTGGAGGCCACAGATGAACACCAGCAGCTGGGGAGGTGCAACGGGATCTACAGAGATGAAGGGCTAGCCACGGGGAGGGACGAAGACAGGGATCCAAAGGAGTCTGCATTGGAGGTTCCAGAGCATGGAGACTATGGAGGAGGGGGGATGATGATGAAGAGGAGGAGAAAGAGACAGAGGTGGAGGAGGAGATGGAGGAGAAGAAGGAGGAAAAGAAAATGGAGAAGGAAGAGGAGGCAGAAGAGGAGGAAAGGAGATGAAAAAGAAAAGGAGGAGGAGGAGGAGTAGGTGGAGAGATGATGTTGATGATGAGGAGGAAAATGAGAGATGAGGAGGGGGAGGGGGAAAGGGAGGAGAAGGAGGAGGAGAAGGAGGAAAAAAGGATGGGAAAGAGGAAAAGGATGAGAAAAGGAGGAGGAGAAAGAGGAAGAGAATGTGGAGGAGGAGGTGGTAGGGGAGAGGAGAAGGAGGGGAGAAGGAGGAGGAAGAAGAGGAGGAGGAATAAAAGCAAGAGGAGATGAAGGAGGAGGAGATGTAGGAGAGATGAGGAGGAGGAGAAGAGGGAGGAGAAGAAGTAAAAGGAGATGGAAGAGCAGGAAAAGGAGGCTGAGGAGGAGAAGGAGGAGGAGAAGGAGGTGGAGGAGAAGGAGGAATATGAGGAGGAAAAGATGGAGAAGTAGGGGAAGAGAAGGAGGAGAAATAGGAGGAAAAATTGAGTAGGAGGAGGAGATGGAGAAGAGATGATGATGATGATGCAGAGGAGGAGGAAAGAAGAAGAGGAGAAGAGGGAGGAGAAGGAGAAGGAATACAAAGTGACAGAGGAGTCAGAGAAGAAGGAGAAGGTGAAGGAAAAGTAGATAGAGGAGAGAAAATGATGAAAAGGAGGAGTAGGAGAGATGAGGAAGTGGGAAAGGAGAATGAGAAGGAGATGGAGGAGAATATAAAAGAGGAGGAGGAGAGGGAGAGGAGGAGGAAGATGAGAAGGAGAGAGATAAGAAAGAGGAGGAGAAGGAGGAGGAGATGGAGAAAGAGGACAAAAGGGAGAAAGAGCAGGAGGAGGAGGAGAAAGAGAAGGAGGAGGAGGAGAAGGAGGAGTAAGAGATGAAGAAGGAGGAGAGAAAAGAGATGAGCAGGAGAAGAAGAAGGAGCAGAAGGAAAAGGAGGAGATGTAGGAGGAGAAGAAAGCAGGAGGAGGAGGAGAAGGGGAAGGAGGATGATGAGAAGGAGGAGGAGATGAAGAAAAGATGATAATGAGGAGGAGGAGGAAGAGGGATGAGGAGAAAGTGGAGGATATGGAGGAGATGGAGATGGAAGAGGAGGAGGAGAGATGTTGAGCAAGAGGAGAAAGAAGAGGAGAGATGAGAAGGAGGAAGAGGAGAGAGACAGAAGGAGAAGGAGAAAATGGAGAGGGAGAAGGAGGAGATGGAGGAGGAGGAGATGCAGGAGGAAAAAAGGAAGGGTGGAGGAGGAAAAGAAGGAGAGAAAGGAGATGGAAGAGGAGATGGAGGAGGAGAAAGAGGAGATGGATGAGGGGAGAAGAAGAGAAAGGAGAAGGAAGAAAAGAAGCAGGAGTAGAAAAAGACAGAACATGGAGAAAGAGGAAGAGATGAAGGAAAAGGAGGAGGATGAGATAGAGGAGGAGGAAGAGGAGAATAGGGAGTAGAAGAAGGAGGAGATGAAGGAGGAGGAGGAGATGGAGAAGGAGGAGAAGGAGAAGAGAAAGAAGGAGAAATTGGAGGAGGAGAAAGAAGAGGAGGAGGAGAAATAAGAGGAGAAATAGAAGAAAAAAGGAGGAGAAATGATGAGGAGGATGAAAAGGAGAGATGGGGAGGCGGAAAAAGAGAGGGAGAAGAAGGAGGAGATGGAGGATAAGGACAAGGAGGTGGAGGAGGAGGAGAAGAAGTGTGAATGAGAGGAGGAGGAAAAGAAAGGGGAGGAGTAGGAGGACGAGAAGGAGGGGAAGGAGTAAGAGTAGGAAGAGGAGTAGAGATGAGGTGGAGGAGGAGAGATGATGAGAAGGAGAATATAAAGGAGGAGGAGGAGGAGATGGAGGGTAGGATGAGGAGGTAATGAGGAGGAGATGGAGGAGGAGAAGGAGATGGAGATGGAGGAGAAGGAGAAGGAGATGGAGGAGGAAGAGATGGAAAAGGAGGAGGAGATGGAAGATGAGGAGAGGAGATGAAAGAGGAGGAGAGGAAATGAAAGAGGAGGAGGAAGAGGAGAGAGATGAGCAGAAGAAGGACAGAAAAGGAGATGGAGGAGAAGGAGGAGGAGATTCAGGAAAGATGATGATGTTGAGGAGGAGGAGGAGGAGAAAGAGAAATGAGGAGGAGAAGAGAGAGAAGAAGGAGGAAGAGATGGAGGAGGAGGTGATGGAGGAGGAGCAGGAGAAACGGGGGAGGAGGAGAAGGAGAAAAGATGAGGAGGAGGAGGAGAAGGAGGGGAGGAGAAAAAGAAATGATGATGATAAGAAGGAGGAGAGATGAGGGGAAGGAGGAGAGATGAGGAGAATAGAATAGGAGAAGGAGGATAGGAAGGAGAAAGAGAAGGATATGGAGGAGGAGGAGCAGGAGGAAGAGGAGGAGAAGAAGGAGAAGATGATGATGAGGAGGAGATGAAAAAGGAGGAGACTGAAGAAGAGGAGAGGAGATGAAGAAGGAGGAGAAAGAGGAGAGAGATGAGGAGGAGGAGGACAAGGAGTAGGAGGAGAAGGAGGAGGAGATGGAGGAGGAGGAGAAGGAGGAGATTTAGAAAAGATGATGATGTTGATAATGAGGAGAAGAATGAGTAATGAAGAGGAGGAGAGAGAAGAAGAAGGAAGAGATGGAGGAGGTGATGAAGGAGGAGGAGAAAAAGGGGGAAGTTGAGAAGGAGAATAGAGGAGAAAGAAGAGGAGAGAAAGGAAAAGAGAAAAAGATGGATGAAAGTAGGAGATGAAGGAGGAGGAGAAGGACTGTGAGGGGGAGAAGAAGGAGAAGGAAGAGAAGGAGAAGGAGGAGGAGGAGAAGGAAGAGAAGGAGAAGGAGGAGGAGGAGAAGGAAGAGAAGGAGAAGGAGGAGGAGGAAAAGAAAAAGGAGGAGAAGAAGGAGGGGAGGAGGAGGTGGACAAAAAGAGGAAGAAAAGGAGGAGATGAAGGAGCAGGAAGAGGAGAGGGAGGAGGAGGCGAAGTGGGAGGAAGAGGGGGAAGAGGAGGAGGAGAAGAAGAGGGAGATGGAGAAAGAGATGGAAGAGAAGGAGGAGGATCAGGAGGAGAAAGAGGATGAGGAAGAGAAGGAGGAGGAGGAGGAGGAGGAGGAGATGGAGGAGAGAAGATGATGTTTATTATGAGGAGCAGGAGGAGAGATGAGAAGGAGGAGAAAGAGAATAGAGAGGAGATGAATGAGGAGGAGATGGTGGAGGAGGACGGAAAGTATATGAAGGAGGATGAGGAGGAGAAGGAGTAAGAGAAAGAAAAGATGAAGGAGGAGGAAAACAAGGAGGAAAAGAGACATAAGGAGGAGGAGGAGAAGAAGGAGGAGGGGGAGGAGGAAAAGAAGGAGGAGGAGGAAGAGATGAAGAAGGAGAAGAGAGATGAGGAGGAGAAGGAGGAGGAGGAGGAGAAGGAACAGGAGGAAGAGGAAAAAAGAAGGAGGCAGAAAAAGGAGATTGACTAGAGATGATGTTTTTAAGGAGGAGGATGAGGACAGGGTGAATCAGGAGGAGGAGATGGAGGAGAAGGAGATGAAGGTGGAGAAGGAGAAGAAAGAGCAGAAGGAGGAGGAGATGGAGGAGGAGGAGGGAGGTAAACAAGAGGAAGAGAAGAAGGAGCAGGAGGAGGAGAAATAAGAGGAGAAGGAGAAGGAGGACGAGGAGGAGTAGGAGGAGAGAGATGAGTAAAATGAAAAGAAGGAGGATCAGGAAGAGGAGGAGGAGAAGGATGATAGAAATGAGGAGATAGAGGAGAAGGAGGAGGTGAGATGAGCAGGAGGAGAAGAAGAAGGAAAAGGAGGAGGAAGAGATGTAGGATGATAATGAGGAGGAGATGGAGGAGACAAAGTAGAGTAGAAGGGAAAGGAAGAGGAGAAGAGGAGGAGAAAGAAGAAAGAGAAAAAGAAGGAGGAGATAGAAGAGAAGGATGAGAGGAAGAAGGAGGAGAAGAATAGGGAGGAGTAGGAGATTGAGGGGGAGGAGAAGGAAGAGAAGATAATAATGAGGAGAATAATAATAATAATGAGGAGAAAATGAAGGAGATGGAGAAGAGATGATGATGATGTGTAGGAGGAGGAGAGATGAAATGAAGTAGGAAGAGGAGAGGGAGAAGAAGCAGGATGAAGAGGAGGCGATAGAGAAGGTGCAAGAGGAGAAAGAGTAGGAGGTGGAGGAGAAGGCAGAGACAGAGGAGAGATGATGATGAGGAGGAGAAAGGAGAGTTGAAGAGGAACGGGAGGAGAAAAAAGAAGATAGAGGAGGAGGAGAAGGAGGGAGAGGAGAAGAAAAAGAAAAAGGAGAGAGACGAGGAAGTGGAGGAGGAGAAGAGTGAGGAGAAGGAGGAGGAGAAGGCGAAGAAGAATACAGAGGAGGAGGAAGAGATGGATAAGGAGAAGGAGATGGAAGAGGAGGAGGAGAAGGAGCAGGAAGAGGAGGGGGCGATGGAGGAGGAGGATGAAGATGAAAAGGAAGAGATGGAAGAGAGATGATGGTGAGAGACGATGTGATGATAATGAGGAGAAGTTGGAGGTATAAGGAGTAGAAGCAAAGATTAGGAGGAGCAGGAGGATGAGGAAGAGGAGGAGGAAAGAAGAGAAGGAGGAAGATATTGAGGAGGATGACAAGGAGATAGAGGAGGAGAAGGCGGAGGAGGAGGAGATAAAGGAAGAGCAGGATATTGAGGAGAAGGAGGTGGAGTAGGTGGAGAACTAAGAGGAGGAGTACAGATGATGAAGATGATGATGAAGGGGAGGAGGAGAATTGAGAAGGAAGAAAAGAGATGATGCTGATGAGGAGGAGGAAGAGAAGAAATGAGCAAAAGGAGTGATTAGGAGGACCAGGAGGAGGAGGAGAGGGAGGAGAAGAAGGAGCAGATGGAGGAGAACAATGAAGAGATAGAGGAGGTGGAGGAGATGGAGGAGGAGAAGGTGGAGAAGGAGGAGTTGGAAGAGGAGGAGAGGAGATGATGAAGGAGGAGAAGGAGGAGGAGAAGAAGCAACAGGAGGAGATGGAGGAGGAGAAAAAGGAGAAGTACAGGAGATGGAGAAAAAGAGGGAGGAGGAGAGAGATGAGCAGGAGGAGTAGAAGATGAAACAGGAGGTGGAGAAGGAAGAGATGGAGGAGTAGAAGTAGTAGAGGGAAGAGACGGAGGAGGAGATAGAAGAGGAGGAGGTGGAGGAGAAAGAGATGGAGGAGGAGGAGAGATGATAATGACGATGATGATGATGATAAAAAGGAGGAGGAGGAGAGATGAGGAACAGTAGGAGAGATGTTGATGAGGAGGAGGAGAAGAAACAAGAGAAGAGATAAGAGGAGGAGGAGAGAGGAGGAGGAGAAGGAGATGGAGCAGAAGGAAGAGGAGATGGAAAAGGAAGAGGAGATGGAGGAGGAGGAGGAGGAGAGAGATGAGAAGGAGTAGGAGAAGCCGCATAAGTAGGAAGAGAAAACGAAGTAGGCGTGACACTAGGGTGTTGAAGAACGAGGGGAGAAGGAGGGGAAGAGGAGAAGAAAGAGTAGTAGAATAGGGAGAAGAAGAGGAGGAGATGGAGGAGGAGGAAGAAAAGATGGAGGAGGAGGAGGAATGAGAAGAAGGAAAAGTAGAGAAAGGAAAAGGAGGAGAAGATAGAGGAGGAGGAGAGATGATGATGTTGATGAGAAGGAAGAGAGGAATGCATGAGAAGAAGGAGATGGAGAAGATGGAGGATGAGGAAGAATTGGAAGAGGAGAAGAGGAGATGAAAAAGGAGAAGAGGGAGGGGTAGGAGGAGGAGGAGAGAGAGAAGAAAAAGTAGATGAAGGAGAAGTAGGAGAAGGAGGAGGAGGAGGAGCCGGAGGAGGAGAAGATGCAGGAGGAGGAGAAGATGCCGAAATAGGAGAAATATGAGATGGAGGATAAGGAGAAGAGGGAGGAAGAGGAGGAGGTTAGGAGGAGAATGAGTAGAAGATTGAGGAGAAGGTGAAGAAGAAGGAGGATTTGGAGGAGGAGGAGAGAGAGATTAGGAAAAGAAGGAGAAAAAGCCGGAGAAGAAGGAGGAGGAGATGGAGGAGAGATGATGATGTTGAAGAGGAGAAGGAGGAGGACAAGGAGAACGAGGAGGAAGAGATGGAAAAAAGGAGGTGAAAAAGGAGAAGTAGGAGGAAAAGGAGGAGGAGAAGGAGAGTGAGGAGAAGGAGTGGGAGAGGTAGGAAGAAAAGGAAGGGGAGGAGGGGGAGGAGAATGGGAGGAGGAGGGATGATGATGAGGAGGAAAAGGAGAAGGTGGAGGAAGAAGAGACGGAGGAGGAGGAGAGAGAGGATAAGAGAAGAAGATAAAGGACAAAAAAAGAGGAGATGGAGGAGAAAGAGGAGAAGTAGTGGGAGAAGGAGAGAAGGAAGAGGACGAAGAGGAGAAGGAGGAGGAGGAGGAGGAGAAGGAGGAGGAGGAGGAGATGGAGTAGAGATGATGATGTTGAATATGATGAGGAGAAGAAGAGAAAGAGGAATTGGAGGAGATAGGGAGAAGAAGGAGGAGGGGATGGACAAGGAAGAGGAGGAAGAGGAGAAGAAGGAGAAGGAGGATCAGAAAATGAGGAGGTGGAGGAATAGGAGAGAGATGAGGAGGAGGAGAAGATGGAGGAGGAGAAGGTTGAGGAGGAGGATAACAATGAAAAGGAAGAGGAGAATTAGAAGCAGGAGAAGTAGGAGGAGAAGGAGCAGGAGGAGATGGAGGAGTAGGAAGAGGTGAGATATTTGGAGGAGGAGGTGAATGAGCAGCAGGAGGAGAAGATGATGTAGGAGGAGGAGGAGGAGGAGAAGGAGGATCAGGAGATGGAGGAGGTGGAGGAAGAGGAAAGAGATGATAATGATAAGGAGATGGAGGAGGAGAATTTGAGGAGGAGGATAACAAGGAAAAGGAAGAGGAGAAGTAGAAGCAGGAGGAGTAGGAGGAGAAGGAGCAGGAGGAGATGGAGGAGGAGGAAGAGGTGAGATATTCGGAGAAGGAAGTGAAGGAGCAGCAGGAGGAGGAGATGATGTAGGAGGAGGAGGAGGAGGAGAAGATGGAGGAGGAGAAGGGTGAGATGGAGAAGGAGGAGGAGGAGAAAGGAGGAGGAGGAGAGATGAAGATGATGATGAGGAGAAGAATGAGGAGAGGGCAGAGGGGGGAGGAGAAGGAGGAGGAGGAGGCGGAGGTAGAGAAGGAAGAAAAAAAGATGGAGGAGGAGGAGGAGAACGAGGCATATTAGCATGGCATGTTTGTTACAATCAATGAAGCATTACTAAATTTTGTCCATGAGTCACTCAGATTTCCTGAGTTCCACTGGTGTAGGATTCTGCTTAAAGACCACCCACCTCCATGAAGGTAGCATGTCCCCTTTGGCTCTTCATCATGACAGTGCCTAGACTTCCTCATCTTTGATGACC